>NC_043711.1:103192731-103198378 GCF_006229205.1 Suricata suricatta | reverse complement strand
CGCCGGTCGGAGGACGCCACGGGGGCTTGCCGGCCGCCGCAGGCGCGGGTGTGGCGGGCGTGGGCCGGGACCCCTGCGCTGCTCCTTTGGGCTGGGTGGTCGGCGGTCCCCCGCGGGGCGAGGGGCGGGGCCGGCAGCTCTTCCACCTGCGGGTGCGGGTTCAGCGCGCCGGACAGCCGTGGGCCCCGGTGCTCCCCTTCCTGGTCTTCCGTGCCCGCTGTGGCCTTGTTCCTGAACGCCGCCTGCCCCGCTCATAATAGAATGGGTGCGCGTGCTGGACTCCATGGTGCTGCCATCACGGGTGCTTGGTGACCTTGCCGGGGTTAACATTTCGGAGAAGGTGCTCTCTCCCTTCCCGTCCTCCAGGCGCCCCGGCCCCCGCCCCCCCCATCCTGTCGCCCTGCCCGCCCCCCCCCCCCGCCTCCCCGGGTCCTCCGCGCCCCCCACTCAACGTTTCCCTAGTCCCCATCACCCCGTCCCGTCACCCACCCTCCGTCCTCCGGCCTTCCCCGGCCCCCGTCTCCCCCGCCGTTGTCCCGCCCCTCCGGCCCGGTCGGCGTCTCTCTCGCGTTTGTAAATGTGAGCGGTCGGGCTGGTGCCTGAGAGGACCTTGTCCTCGGCTGCTACTGTCGGTTCGGCTCAGCTTTGCGGGGAAAGTACGCGCCCCTCCTGTCTGTCGAGCTGTCTGGTCGTTTCTAAAACCTCAGTCCGCTCATCCGCCTGCGTGTTCGCATTCATCACCTCGCTGGTTGTGTCTTTGCCTCTAAGTGGATCGGGGTTCAGAGCCTGCTTAGACACGCAGCCCCACTTAGGACGGATGCTTTTTGCGGGGAGGGGGGCGCACTCGTGCTGGTAGCTGAGTGTATCCCTTTTGTTTCCTTCTGGAGTCAGCCTTAACCTCTCAGGTGCAAACGTCTGGCTTGTGTAATCAGTGGTACCAAGTTTTCGGCTCTCTCGAGGCCAGTATACGTTCAGCCTTGCGACTGAGGGACCGGTGCCTGGGTTGTTTAGTTTCCTCACTTTCAAGTCGGCCTGCGTAGACACCAATACTAATCAGTTTTTCTTGGTTGACATCTTGCAAGAAAGTCGTCTAGGAACTAAACCCTAAACCATCTTGTTAGCGTTTTTGTGCCTCGCGGCCATAAGTAATTTTTGCTGGCGATTTCACGTCTCCAAGTACTTTGTAAATTACAAGTTAGATTCAAATCCAAATTGTTTTAGTTGTGGAGGGGGAAAGCATAAGGCCGCAGGCATGCTGCCCCCACAGTTGCTGGCTCTAGGAAAAGAGTACAAATTGATGTCACTAAAGTATACCTTAAGTATTTAAACTTTATAATCAATTTTTCAAATGTGAAATAAAATGTTCTAGTCTTCAGTTTTACAAATATACCTTCATCACAACAAAATAGACAAGTATGTGTAAAGCTATTATTTTTATGACTGAAGGTTGGCAAAATATCAAAGATTAAGTGAATCTTTGGTGAAGGACTGGTGAATTTTGGATAAGTAATAAAATATCGTTCTATATAAATCAGATGTTATATATGCCATAATTTTTAATTTTGGATAAATCATCAATATGTTAGAATCAAGACTTTCACTTTTGTGTTCTATGGACAGTATTATTTAAGGATTAAAACAATATGTAATTGTTTTCAAAATCTAATTTGAGAATATTTTCATAAAAACATAAAATAGTGTAAAATATTTTTCTTTAACAATTTTTCAAGATATTAAAATTCTCTTAAGAGCAAGATAAAGTACAAATTATTAATGAGCATTAATCTTAAAATTACTTTAATGATGAAATTTTTAAATAATTGAATCTCATTTTTTATGAACATAGTCACCATTCTAGTGTTTCCTTGCCCTCTGCTATGGTAGAATCCATATTATGTTCATGCAATTTATGTCTAGATTGACCTGTGTACAAATTAAATAATAATACAAATCTCTTAGAACTGCACAACGTTCCTCAGTCACCATGCACAACGGTTGTAGCTGTGCACTAAGTTGCTAGTAGTTTTAGAACCACAAGTTGGAATGCAAAGAGAAGAAAGAAAATGGGCATTTGGCACCATCAGGAATCAGTTCTTCATTATGCAAGAATCGGCTGTATTCTTGCTCTGCTAGAAGAAGGATTCCACAGTGAATTAATGTCTTTTCTCATATTTGAGCACTTAGGTTTCTCAAATTCTCCCTCGTTCTAAAACGGAAACAAAAAAATCAGTAGGAGCGCAACCTACAGCCTTCTCAGCATTGTTTTAGCCGGCCCCCAACCCTTCAAACTGTTTAATAGAAGATTCTAACACCTATAAAAGAAACAGAATAGTGTAATTAACTGAAGTTGCTTCTTTCATAGGCATAGGAAAAGAAAGTGTTTCTCTGGGGCCTGAAGATCGTGAATTACAAGAACTAATATGTTCATGGTTCTAGGACTTGCTGAGCTCGTGCTGGATTCTGAATGAATAGAGATTCCTATGTGCTCCTTAATAAAACCGTGTGTGTGGGGGTGTGTAAAAGAGAGACAATGATGTACAAAAAGTTCCTATTTTTTGCTTTGTACTCTTTGGTCTTAAATCCTTCTGTTTTACAAGGTCATAGAGATAACCTCCTGTATATATTCCTTCTAGCAGTTTTTAAACATTTACTTATTACACTGGGTAGTTAATTCATCTAGAGTTTATTTCTGCGAGTGGTAGTAGATAGAGGTCTAATTTGTTTTCACGTGGTGAGTCAGTTTTCCTAATACCAGTTACCAACTAGTTTACCTTTTCCGTCTGATTTGCGAAGCTTTATGTATACCTGAACCTACAATACATGCATTGGGTGTGCATTTGCATTCTCTTTTGTTTTATTGATCCATTTATTTCCTATTCTTAACTCTTTTTTAGTAATTGTCACTTTGTAATATGTTTTAATATCAAAAAGATTATTCTCCCCTTTAATTTTTTATTTTATTAAAAATTTTTAATTCCAATATAATATGTTACTTTAGTTTCAGGCATACAATCTAGGATTCAACAATTGTATACGTTACTCAGTGTTCATCACAATATGTGTACTCTTGATCCCCTTCACCTATTTCATCCTTCCCTCTGGTAACCACTAGTTTGTTCTCCATATTTAAGAGTCTGTCTTTTGTTTGTCTTTTTTCTTTGTTTATTTTGTTTCTTAAACTCCATATATGACTGAAATCATACGGTATTGGTCTTTCTCTGACTTCCATCACTGAGGACTATACCTTCTAGATCCATCCATATTGTTGCAAAAAGCAAGATTTCTTTCTTTTTTATGGCTGAATAATTCTCTCTTTATATACACATATATGCATATGTATGTATATATATGTATACACATACATGTGTATATATATATATACCACATCTTCTGTATCTATTCATTCATCTATCCATGGTCACTTGGACTGCTTCCATAATTTGGCTATTGTAAATATTCCTGCAATAAACATAGGGGTACACAGATATTTTCAAATTCGTGTTTTCTTACTCTTTGATAATTACCCAGATTGGAATTACTGGATCATATGGTAGTTCTATGAGATTATGATACCTCCATTTTTCTTCTTTTTCAAGATTGATTTGGCTATTTGGGGTCTTTGTGGTTCAATTAGGGTTATTTGTTCTAGTTCTGTTGTTGTTATTTTGACAGGGATTGTATTAAATCTGTAGATGGCTTCGGATAGAATGCACATTTTTAACAATATTGTTCTCCCTGTCCCAGTATCATTCCATTTATTTGTGTCTGTCTTCAGTTTCTTTTGTCAGTGTTTTATACTTTTCAGAGTACAGGTCTTTTACCTCCTTGATTAAGTTTATTCCTAGGTGTTTTATTATTTTTGGTGCAGTTGTAAATGGAATTGTTTTCTTGATTTCTCTTCTGCTAGTTTGTTATCAGTGTATAGAAATGCAACAGAATTCTGTGTGTTGACTTTGTATCCTGCAACCTGACTTGAGTTCACTTATTCTAGTAGTTTCAGGTTGAGACTTCAGAGTGTTCTCTGTATAATACCATGTCATATGCAAATAGTCAAAGTTTTTCTTCCTCTTTACCAATTAGGGTGTCTTTTATTCTTTTTCTTGTCTGGTTGCTGTGGCTAGGACCTCCAGTACTGTGTTGAATAAAAGTGATGTGAATGGACATCCATGTCTTATTCCTGACCTGAAGGGAAAAGCTTTCATTTTTTCACCATTGAGTATGAGGTTAGGTGTGCATTTTTCATATAGGAGTCTTTATTATGTTGAGGTATTTTCCTCTAAACCTCCTCCCTTTATTTTGAATGGTATTTTTGTTGGCTAGAGTTTGTGTTTGTAGTTTCTTCTTTTTGACACTTTGTAATTTCTTTTCTTGTAGTGTCCTTGTCTGGCTTTGGTATCGGGAATGCTAACTTATAATTGGAAGTGTTCCTTCCTCTTCTATTTTTGGGAAAAAGATTGAGAAGGCTTGGTGTTAGTTCTTCTCTAAATGTTTGGTAGAATTCACCAGTGAAGCCATCTGGTCCTGGACTTTCCCTTTTGGGAGTTTTTTTTTTTTCCTTAATTTTTTAAAAGGTATTTTTATTTTTGAGAGACAGAGCATGAGAAGGGAGGGGCAGAGAGAGAGAGGGAGGGAGACACAGAATCTGAAGAGGGTTTCAAGCTCCCAGCTGTCAACACACAGCCTGATGTGGGGCTTGAACTCAACGACCGCGAGATCATGACCTGAGCCAAAGTTAGATGCTCAATTGACTCAGCCACACAGATGCCTCCTAGCCACTTTAAAGAAGATACTGCTCTAAGTCTTCCGGCTTTTGTAGTTTCTGTTGGTCAGCTATCAGCCTTATTGATGCTACTTAAAAGTAAACTGTCTTTTAAAATTTTCTGGCACCTTTCAATGTTTCTCTATTTGATTGTTAGCAGTTTTCTGTGGTATACCTGGGCATAGTTTTTTTTCTTTTTCCTTCTGGGGTTTACAGGGCTTTTTGAATCTATAGTGATGTCTTTTATTGGTTTTGGGAAATTCTCAGTTATGATTTCTTAGGTATTGCTTCTGCCCATTCACTATCTCCCAAGGATTTCATTTACAGATACGTAGGGCTTTATTACTTACCTTCTATGTTGTTCTGTCTTCTAGTCTCCCCATATTTTTGTGTATCTTTGCTTCTTCCTAGATATTTTTTTCTGAAATAGCTTTTATTTCTGTAATTTTCATTCATCTGTTTGTCTTTTCATTCTGTTCTAAATAGTTTTTATCGACTGTTCCTTGTTTCTAGAAATATGTGGTTCTTATATTCAAATTTTCTGTGGCCTTTCTTACTCCCCACCCCAGTTTCTAGTTCTCTGCCAAAGTCCCAGTCTTTTTAAATCTTTATGTACACAGTACTTATAGTTACTTTAAAGTATTTAATAACTTTACCATTTGGAGGCCTTGTGACCCTGTTACTTTAGGCTCCTTCTGTTGTCACTTTTCAATAGATTTATCCAAGTCTATGACTGTCACTTTAAATATTGCCACGGTTGCATCTTACAGATTTTTATATGCACACATTTTCTCATTCCCTTAAATATTTAGTCATTTCTCTCTTTTTATATGATGAGGACTGTTCATATGTATGTATTTTAGTTTCCAAAGAGAGGGGAAGTTTGAA
>NC_043711.1:103177429-103192631 GCF_006229205.1 Suricata suricatta | reverse complement strand
AATGTCTGAGGAGTCCCAAACAACATACTTTCTAAATATAAAGTATAAAAAGCGATGTTTACATAGTGCACCATAGTTACTGTTTCCTAAATTGGGAAAAATCATCTCCCTGATTGAAGTTTGAGCAACTTTTTAAAAGCCGTCAGCATATTCTTCACGGTATGGGGCCAGAACTTGGTGATAAACAAAAATTATCCACAACCTTGGACTTGATTTATCATACATAGGCTATTTTTATACATGAGAAAAAGTGATTGACAGTCTCCCCCAGTATGAGGTTTGTTTGATGAATCTGAAAGATTGAGTAAAAATTTCTTTTATCCATTAGTTAAATACATAGAGCTTTTTAGAGTGGAAGGTAACTGATACATTGTATTAGAGTCCAAAGTCTCAGGAATTTATACAGATCTGCATTTTTATTGAGTTTGTCATTCACTGGCAGGGTGGTTTTAGGCCTCGCTTTTCTAAACCACACTTTTATACTTTGCGATATGGACGTTATGATAATGGCGAACTTTCAGGATTTCTGAGGATTACAGAGCTCCTAGCACAATGCCAATTCCATACTATTTTGTGTTTACAGATATTTAAATGTCTACTTTTTGTTTCAGGAGCTTAATAAAAAGGACATCCAAACTGTTTCAGCCATTTTGGTTTCTTTTGGAAGATGTGGCAAAAATATCAGTATATTGGGGCAAGCTGGACTTTTAACTATGATAAAACAAGGACTAGTCCAGAAGATAAGTACAGAATGTGTGATGTTGATGTGAGGGGGCGTATGGGTAGTAAAATGTGTGATGTTGATGTGGGGGCGGTATGACTAATACGATGTGTAATGTTGATGTTGAGGGCGTATGATTAACGGTGTGTCGTTTAATAAAATCAGTGGCTCAAACAGTTGGAAAATGAATTTGAGAAGTTTAAATAAAACTTTTAGATAAAAGAAATATTTTTATAACCTGAGTTACATGTTACAAAGATAAAGATCAAAAGGACACTCTATACACAGACTCCTTGATGATCATGTGAATTTAAGCCAAGACTCCCTAAGGCCTTTACGTGGTTTATTTTCTCTTATCTGTTTACTATCTCGCTTTATTTTTCTTTTTATATTATTATCTATTATCTATTCTATAGAATGTGGGATATTGATTTTTATTTGTGTTGTTCATTTCTGTATACCTAGCACTGAGAACAGTACCTGGGATGTAATATATACTGAAATGTCTGAATTCATTAAAATAGTTATAAAATAATTAATTAAAATCATTAAGGGGCACCTGGGTGGCTCAGTAGGTTAAGCATCTGACTTCGGGGCAGGTCATGACCTCTCAGTGCATGAATTCAAGGCCCATGCAGGGCTCTGTGCTGACAGCTCAGAGCCTGGAGCCTGCTTTGGATCCTGTGCCTCCCTCTCTCCCTCTCTCCCCCCTCCCCGCTCCTCTGCTCCTCCCCTGTTCACACTGTGTCTCTCAAAAATGAATAAAATGTTACAAAAATTTTTTTAATTCAATAAAATAAAATAATATTAAAACTTTTCAAATAGTAGTAATGCCAGAGTAGTCTAATTTATGATAATTTATTTTCATCTGTTTATGAATGTACCTGAGCTAGCTATTTGAAGGGGGAAATAAAGGTCTTCTACCTAGAATTAAGATTAGTTCATCCATTCCCATCTAAACAATGGAAAAACATAGTGAGGTACCAAAAAATGAAAACAACAAAGATGTCTAAAAGCATAAAGTTATTTTCATATTATACTGGAATTTTTATTTTTGATGTTTCTTTATACCTAGGTTTACTATTTATGCAAAATTAAGTACATTCTTAAAATTATTAAAATTGAATTCCAAGTAATTAATATGCACATTTCTTTTTTTTACATGGTTGGCTGGTTCGAAAAATCCAAGGAGATTATTCTCAATCTAGGAAATTCAAAAGATGAAGCAGTAATAAATATGATAGAAGACTTATTTGATCTTTTCATGGTAAAAATCACATTGATTAATTTGTCTTACAAGCCTGTTTATTTAAAAAAAAATGATTTGTATTCTATATCTCCTGAGCCTAAAAGTCACTAACAGGCTAGTGACTTGATTTAATTAATCTCTCCAGATTGTTTGAAGCATTTATCCTGATTAACTAAATAGTTAATAAATAAAAGTTAAATAATTACATGGTAAGTTCAAATGTGACCTGTTATTTTAATACTATTTTTAATGGCTTATAAAACAAACTAAATAATTATTCACTTCTTTTTTAGGCCATTCATGACATCAGTGATGAAGGTATAATAAACATTTTACTTCTATTAAAATAATAATTTCCTCTTAAATTTTTAGTATAATTTTGCAATCCTCATTGTATTGGGCTAATATTAGGAATCTACTATTTAATTTGGGGATCAATAACCTTGTTCTGTGAAGGGACAGGTAGTAAACATCATAAGCTTTATATTAGGACCAAGAAAAAAGGAAGTGAGGATATTATATAGCTACTTATATAACAAGAAAGGAAACAAATATCCACAGATGTTTTATTTATACAATTCAAAATATTATAAAGTTGAGTACAGTGTTTTTGTAATATAGGTCAACTAATGAGAACAGTGCTCTTGAGGGGATGACATTTCACTTAATTAAGGTTCAGAGTTAGTGTTTGCTGTTATCAGAATTCATTGCAAATGTTCATATGTTTTTATGCTTATCTGTAATGAGATTTTGTGTATATTGCATTAGAAAATGTCTCTTCATGTAGATAATGCCAGTTACTGATATCAGCTCATGAGCCTGATTTTTAATTGAGCATGTTCATCACTTGGAAAGCATTTGTAGAAGATTAGATTCTTTTCTTAATATTTGCCTTGTAGAATGTCATTTCATGCAGATGAATGACTTTCAACTGAAGGTTAGGTAGAAACCTCTCAATTGCACATTTAAATGGATTTTGAAATATGGGAATGTCCTTTGCACTTTATCAGTGTCCAAAAAATGCTCCTTAACCTGTAGTTGGAGCTTAGAAAAAATGTACTCCTGTAAATTTGTGTGGGAATGGAGATGTCACTCCTCGTTTTAATTTTTGACAGCCTGAGAAATGTATAAAACAGTTTGGTATTACTCGTGATTTCGATAACCTTAGTTTCACTGAAATGACTTTAGTGAAGTGTAAGTTTCTCATATTTTGCCTTGTAATTTTGGGTTGAATTCATTAAGAAACATCAACTCTGCAGCCCATGCTAATTACTGAAACTATATAGTGGTAATTGATGTTGGCTAAGTTCAAGAGTAGAATGAAATTCATTTGATACTGCTGGTTCAGTGAAACATGATTGATTCAAATATTTCCACAGAGTCACCTGCTGATGAGTAATACAGCTGTAAAAAATGGGCAGTGGGTTGGATTTTGTTGTGGGCCATAATTTGCTAACTCTGATCCAACGGGACAAGATTTTCAAAATGTAGAACACATTACAACTCATCCTCACTTGTGAGTGGCCATTGTTTTGTGCCAAGCAGTCAACCCAAATTATTTTATCTCTCTTTGAGGAAGAATTACCTAGGATTGGTCATTGAGGCTGGTGAATTGTTTATAAATAAAGGAACAGTTTGCCTTCAAAACCAAAAACTTTTAAAACCTCAATTGCTATTTCTTTCAATAGTAGTTAATGCTACCTTTTCATTGATTGCTTTGCAGTTGATGTAACAATCTAATCTAACTTCTTGAGTTTTTAGGGCAGAAAACAGTCCGGAGGCACCAGTGAATATGAAGTAATCAAAAATTTTAAGTGAATCATTATATTTTTTTTACTTCATTGAGTGATTCTTCCCCCTTTTTTACCTTCAATGTAGTCACTTTGGAAAATTGTATATTTTCTGTTGCAACATTGCCCTTATTTAAAATTATTTTTTAATTTTGCATTATGAAATAACATGTCAAATTCCTCTGAGTATATTTGGTATTGATAAAGACTTCTCTTTTGAGAATAGGGTTAACTTTTAGAAAAAGCTCAAGGTACGTAGATCTTTATATCGATGAGTTTATGGCCACTATGGAATTTTCAATATATAGTAAAACCTTGGTTTACAAGAATAATTCAGTCCGGAAACATGCTTGTAATTCAAAGCACTTGTATATATCAAAGCGAATTTCCCCATTAGATATGGAAACTCAGATGATTTGTTCCACAACCCAAAAATATTCATATAAAATGATTATAATATTGTAATATAATACAAAAAATATAAAATATAAAGAAAAATAAATTGGGGCACCTGGGTAGCTCAGTCAGTTGAGTGTCCAGCTTCAGCTCAGGTCATGATCTAACGGTTTGTGGGTTCAAGACCCACATAGGCCTCTGTGCTGACAGCTCAGAGCCTGGAGTCTGATTTGGATTCTGTGTCTCCCTCCCTCTCTGACCCTCCCCTGCTCATGATGTATCTCTGTCTCTGTCTCTCTCTGTCTCTCTCTCTCTCACTCTCTCTCAAATAAAACATTTAAAAATTAAAAAAAAAGAAGAAATCAACCTGCACTTACCTTTGAAAACTTACGTGGCTTGGATGAAGGAGACAAGAGAGAGGAAGGTAGTTGTGTAGGACGGCTTTCACTATCACTAACAGGATCACTGCTATCAGTGGAATCTTTCTCTTTCCTGCAACTTAATCAAGAAACCTATTCAGTGACACTTTGGCTTTCTTTTGAGGATTTCACGCAAGAGTGACATCATGTTGTCAGTAAGCAGATTCGACACTTGCACTGCAGCAGGGCTCTCGCCCTGAGAGTCATGACACGGAGGCTTTTTTAACCGGGAAGCAACTTTCAGTTGTGCCGGCACCGCTCGGGGGGGTTTGTACCCAAAGAACTGAGTGGTGAAGTCACGTGGCGTAGTTTTGTATACATTTTCTATTTCTTTGTCTCCCATATATGCTAACACACGGGAACATGCGGTCAGATTACGTTGTCTCAGTTTACAAGGTCATGAGGATGTTGTCATGTAGGCCCAAAGCCAGGCTACCTTCAAGTTTTCCCTCCCTTTTTTCTCTCTCCTTAGGGAGGGGACCCTACCACAGCACTGCTACAGCCTTATTGGGGTGGTACTTTTCTACAAAATTTTATACTGTTTCCCACATTTTACAGATCTCCCTAATTTCATTTGATGTGAGGGATTCTTCTGCCTTTTTCTTCTCTGCAGATGAGATACAGATGTAGACTTCTTATAAAATCTTGCCATTTTGTCTACTTGCATACCTCATTAGTACTTCTTGATGATTTCCTTCTGAACTTCCACCAGAATCATCTCCTCCTCCTAACCACCTTCCTTTTCAACCTTTTCCTGCATGGGGGCCGTTGTATACGCTTGCACGGATGCTGACTACAGTATGGTATTAATAAACTCTTGTCATCTACTGTGTTTTTAATGTAACTGGCAGTAAGGCAGCAGAGGAAAGGGTCTGTATCTGCAGGCAGCCTGACCTCGAGTGAAGTAAAGCCTTCCTGAGCTCACTCTTGGCTGGAAAAGCAATGGACTGTCCATAGGTGCTTTGAAGTGATAAAAAATACACTAGTGCCAGTTGTGGGCACCTTCCAGTGTCCTGAAAAGTCCTGGATTTCTGCCAAATACCATGCCCTGAAACTGAGCATCTGAGCATGGAAATGGTAATCCTTGATCCTTGAGAGAGAGAGAGAGAGAGAGAGAGAGAGAGAGAGAGAGAAAAGAACCACTGGCTCAGCCGTGATCATGTGACATTCAGCATCACATACTACTCATATTGCATGACTTTGCTCGTTTATCAAGTTGACATTTATTAGAAATGTTTGCTTGTCTTGTAGAACCCTTGCAGAACAAGTTACTTGTGATCCAAGGTTTTACTGTATGACTAAAATAATGAGGCTGGTTTTCATAAGAAATGGAAATTTTAACTTTTGAACTATAGGTCAGTACTGCCTCAGGTACCCAAAAGGAGAAGCTGAATCTGGGGTTATTCGTTTACCAGAAGTAATATGAGTCATTCTGTTGAATGGTGTTTTTTTCAGAGCCACATAGCTAGTTGGTAGAAGAGGTAGGATTGGATTTCATGTTTCCTAATGCCCATCTAGACAGTGGGCCTTTTCTGAACTGGTGCATTCTTTCATTAACTCAAATAAGAAAAGATTGCCACTTAAAATAATTTAAAACCATTTATTAATGATTTAACACTTTCATTCAGGTAAAAGGCAAATAGTGGAAAGTTTTGTACCTCGAATCTGTGTCATGGTTATAGACTCAAGAGTGAATATTTGTATTCAGCAAGAGGTAAAGTCATTTGTTAGATTTTCCTTTAAAACCTAAAAATAAGAAAGTGAAGACAGTTTAGTAGCAATTCATCAAATTGAATAATCACTTTATCTTTTATTGTGTTACTAAACTAATTATGTATTGTATTTCTGCTGTCTTAATTTATTGCCTGAAATGATGAATAAATGTTACCTAAATATTGACTGAATATTTATAGCCATCTGGGTTTATGTACATATAGCTCAGATAAAGATAAGGTTTACCATCCAGATATTAGGAGTTCTCAGTATTTAAATCCTAAAACTAACCTGTATTAGTATATGTATGTGTCTACACATATATAACCATAAGAACAGATAATTTTGCTTCTTTAGTTCTTAAAATAGAGTAATAAAAACTTATGTCTTACTGCAAAGAGTATAACTGGACTCACAGCATATTCTGTTTTTGGTAAATGTAGGAATTATGATGTATTTTATTTTTGATATCCTTTGTGTCATTTTTCTTGTATTCACTGTTTTATAGTTTGTATTCTTTCCTCTACCCTTCTTCATTCCCTGCATAAAATGCTGTGCTAAATAGGCTCCTAAGTTTGTATACCTAGAATATTCTTTTAAATACTTAAACATACACATATATATATTTATATAACTGAATATATGAAGTTAATGGATTATCTTTTTTTCTTTTCTAGACTCTAAAAAAAATGAATGCTATGCTCGACAAAATGCCTCAAGATGCCAGGAAAATACTCTCTAACCAAGAAATGTTCATTCTCATGTAATTTGAACTTTATTGCTTTAATTAGTGGCTTAAGTCAAGAATGTAAAGATAGTTTATAAGGCTGTCGGGCAAATATGAGTTATATTAATAATTAAAACTGATAAGCCGTTGTAGATTTCTAATATAATTTATGGCTGTATGTTCTGTAAAGGTCTGTCATTCTAGCCAATTGTGAATTTTAGCAAAAATTTCCCCCCCAAATACATGTATTTAATTGATACTAGTTTAGTATATAATCTTTTATTTTGGTTTACAGGAGTAGTATGGGAGAAAGGATTTTAGATGCTGGAGGTAAGTATGTTTTCTCAAAATGTTCATATTTGAAATTATTCCAAATTTATTAATAGAATATAATACCTTTTTAGTCCAAATAACATTAGCAGTGTAATGTAGTGAGGTTATGTGAGGTAATTATAAACTATGTACAACTACACAACTTTTAATTACTAATAAGAATTAAATTCTTATTATGGTGCTAAAATAATTAAGCATGATGGGGCTAAGATAAAAATTATGAGGCTAAGATAATAATTAAGCATGATGATAAGAGTTGTCAAATATAACTTATGCCTGTTGTAGATTTATAAATAACTTAATTTTCTAATATATTTGAGTTACTTTTCCAAAGAAATTCCTCAAATGGTGTTGTATATTTGAAATTGGGAGGTTTAATATTTGGGGGGTTAATGGGTTTCTTTTTAAACAATGTGTTTATTAAAAGAGCTCAATTTTTCTTTTCCAAGTTTCATATGAGAACCTTTTGATGTAGTGATATACACACAGAACAAACCATTGGTTAAAGTACTGTCGAGTAACTACGAACATCATACAGAAGCAATAGAGTCTATAATTTATAGGTCATTATATGAGTTATTTTGCAACTCACAACTCTAATAATGGAATTGCAGAGTCTTTGAATATTTAGGAGTTTCTTTTAAATATCCTTTTTTAAGGAAAAGCTTTACTCCTTTCTTCTGTTAGTAAACTTATTATTTGGACTGTATTCATTTTGTGATGATGGGCTATATCTTATGAAGAGAATGCCAAAAAGAGTAAATTACACTAACATTTTCCTTCTTTATCTTGCTTGTTCTAATACCGTATAAATGATGACTTGTATGAGCTTATTTTTCATAATTTCAAGTAATACATTAATTTTTTTTTTTAAGATTATGACTTACAAGTAGGTATCGTGGAAGCACTATGTCGAATGACTACAGAGAAGCAAAGGCGAGAGCTGGCGTGTCGGTGGTTTTCCATGGATTTTGTGGCTAATGCATTTAAAGGAATTAAAGACTCTGAATTTGAAACAGTGAGTAGTATAAAAATATCAAATTAAGAAGTTTTTAAAAATTACTATGCTTTTTAAAACTCTCTTTTTTTTTAAAAAATTAGGATTGCAGAGTATTTCTCAACCTTGTAAATGGCATGCTTGGAGACAAGAGAAGGTAAACTTAATACAGTATTCAACTATTTCCTGATAGAGAACTGGAGCTCAAGAGAGAGCACACAGTGCTGAACCTTGAAAATTTAAGAATATTTTTTCTGTTGGAATGTAAAATGCATAGGGATACTTAAAACAATATCTTATTGTAACACTATGTATAATAAGTTACTACACTGATAGGCTGAAATTATCTTCCACTGGACTTATTTTACTTTATACTTTTTAGAGGAAACATACATTTTTATTTAATACTAATAACTGTCTAAAATGGACTTCACTAGAATTCAGAATTACATATGCATCATTATAAAAATCCAGGTGTCAGGGTTACTTGAGCTACCGCCTTCATCCACATCCTGGATAAGAATATATGACAAACTTTTTTTTTTTTTTTTTTTTTGTAATTAACATAATTAACATACAGTAAGGCTAACTTCTTTCTGAGGTTATCTGACCTCAGGAATGGGCATGAATGAAAGGTAATTATCAATTACCACTTTTGTTAGTAACAAAAGAACAGTATTTGGAGTTCAGTGTCTGGCCCTGTGTTACAGCTGCTCAGGACACATTTATTGGATGGATGAGTTCACATTTACTTTAGGAAACAAGACAGGCTGAGGGCTAGGTTTAGGGACTCATGCTATTTGTATTTGGATTATAGCTTCTCCTCTTCCTGTTCTCATGTTGGGCAAAGTACTGTACTTACTTGCCTCAGTTCCTTAGCTGTAAAAGAAGAACACTATGTTTGTTGTGACAATTAAGTTAGATGATTATGTGCTAAGTGCTCATAATATTATCTGTCCAAGAAAGTGTTCTGTGAGTTTGGTTGTTTTTGTTTTTTGGATTTTTTAAAGTTTATTTATTTATTTATTTTGAGAGAGACCATGTGAGCTTTAGTAGGGGAAGGGTAGAAAAAGGGAGAGAGAAAGAATCCCAAGCAGGCTCCACATTGTCAGTGTGGGGCTTGAACCTACTATGAGATCATGACCTGAGTCAAAATCAAGAGTTGGACACTTAACAAGACGAAGCCACCCAGCCGCCCCCAAAGTCATTTTTATCAACAGTACTATTTATTTCTACTCTTCTTTCCCCATGTGAATCCTGTGGGAGCTTCTTCCACTGTACTAGCGGTGTCTGGTAAATGAGGGGTTCCTGCTCCCAGTCAATAGCAGAAGTAAGTTGGGACACTCGCTTTAGTCAGAACGGGAGGTTGAGTAGTAACCTCAAAATAATACACCTTCGCGCCAGAAACAAATTTCCATTAAACTCTTACTTTAAAATGCAATAAAGAAGGATAGGGGCACCTGGGTGGCTCAGTGGGTTGGGTGTCCGACTTCAGCCTAGGACATGATCTTGCCGCTTGTGAGTTCGAGCTCTGTGTCAGGCTGTGTGCTGACAGCTCAGAGCCTGGAGCCTGCTTCAGATTCTGTGTCTCTCTCTGCCCCTCTGCTAATCATCTTCTGTTTGTCAAAAATAAATAAACTTTTTAAAAAAAAGTAATAAAGAAGGAGAAATGATTTTATTGCAATCATTATGACCACTTCCTGATTTCCTTTTGATCCTAGACATGCTTTCTATGGCTAGTCAAGATTACACTGTGAAGGTTTATTAATCTTTTCTTTAATGCAAACTACTTTTTATTTCAGGGTCTTTACATTTCCTTGTTTATCAGCATTTCTTGATAAATATGAGGTGAGTTTTAAATTTAACATGTGTTATTGGATGAATTTTGATACCAGTGTCTAGTGAATTACAGCTTATAAGTTGATAAGAAAATTAAAAATAGTTATCATTTGATCACAGATGCAGCTGGTCTAGTATTCTGTGTGTATTTTCTGAAGTGATATATTTATAGCCAAGGATAACAAATATAAAGTCTGTGCTTTAGATTTTCTTTTTTTTTCCTTAATCAAGCCCATTACTTGATTTATCATTCATTAATATATTCAGACCAATATTGTTAACCTTTGTTTGCACTTGGAATATTTGTGATTTTTGGAGCTAATTTCTGTGTAAAGTATTAAAGCAGCATTTCTTTTGATTGTTTCTAAATTGGTTTAAGTGCTCTGTTTGTCTGCTTTCCATCTTCCCTCACCTTCCAGTTACCCTCTTTTCTTTCAAAACAAAAGAAAACAGAACAAAAACCTAAACCATGAATATAACATAGCCCTAATTTTCTGTTGTCACTTTTAAAATTATAGTCCATAACAGTTTTACATATTTGTTATATTAGTTGAAAATACCTTCAGATGAAAAGCTTGAGGAATTCTGGATCGATTTTAATCTTGGTAGCCAGAGTCTGTCATTCTACATTGCTGGAGATAATGACGTAAGCTTTATTCCATCTACCATTTTATATGTTTGTTTTTATATGTATATGATGCCTTAATTTGAGAATGTGGATTATTTGGTATATTTACTTTTCTAGCTATTTTCATAGATTTTAGTATCAGCTCTATAATTTTGATTAGCCTGGTAACCCATTAGCAGTTAATTAGAAATGAAAATTATTTCTGCTGTTTATTGCAACAGAAAATGCTAAATTTTAATACTAGTTTTTCAATCTAAGCTTTTTGGAAATAAATTACATGTTAATGATACAACGTTTAACATTCATATGAACAGAGTGAAATTTAGAAAAGACACCAGTTACTCAAATACAGAAGCACTCACTTATTAATAGGTAATGACAAGTGGTCTTATATATTCTTAAAATCTTCTGTTTCAAAATAATGAGATACTGATTCATATGGTGATATTTGGATGAGATTTACTTCTTCATGTGTTGTGTTGTAGCTATGTTTAAACTTTCCAACCAGATGGTATATTTTCTGCTGACTTCTTTTTAACCTGCGCAGAATTCTTGAGCCATTGTTTCCAAATAGCTATCCTTAATATTTGGTCCGTAGGCATACTTCTAGTCCCAGGAATATAGTCTCTTTGTGAAAATCCAACTGAGAGTTGTCTGCATTTACTAATCTAATTGTGGTTGCTGATGTTTTCATGAGGATTTAGTCATCACTCAATGATGACTGCTCTTGCAAAATCCTGCTTTTTGTTCCAGGAGAGCTACAGATAGACCTTAACCAAATGCTCCAAAGGAACTCCACGTACCATTCTTTTTTATTTTAGAGTATCTGCATAGAACGCTTCATTAAAGTTGAGTTCCAAATAGTAGCACTGCCTCTTAGGGTCACTGACAGTTTTTATTAGTGTGTTCATTCCTGTAGGGTTTGTAGGAATATTTTAACTGGATTTTCTTTAGGAATGGGTTTTCATTTTAGGAGAAGATAGGATTGATGTAGCCCCTACCTTCACTCAGTTTGGTCTAATGGATGATTCCTACAAGAAAATAAGCAATTGTACTGTGACACGTGGTAGGGATCGTATAAAGTGATTTATAAGTGTTAGATCCTACTGTGTTCCAGATACTGATCCAGAAATATAGGGAGGTTCTTCTTCCAAAAACTGTATTTAGAATCCCCTCTTCTCTGTATTTCTGTACCAGTAGTACCTTCTCCCTGTGTTCTCTTCGACTTCCCTAGAATCCATGCTCTGCATGGTGGCTGCTTAAAACCCATCTTCTGTCTCTTCAACACTGTACACGAGGCTCTTTATGATCTGGCCCCCGGCTGTTTCTCAGACCATTCTCCAGGCTTACTGTGTTCCAGCCCCTATTTATTATTATTTTTTTGTTTCTTTAACAAAGATCATGCCCATTTCATATCTTTCTACTTGATGGTTCTTCTGCCTAGAAGCTTCCAGATGTTTGCATTATAGTTTTTCCCATTTAGATTTCAGTACAAATATTCCTTCTTTGTGGAAATAACCTTTGGTGACTCGGTCTAATGTCTAAAGTTGCCTCCCAGTCGCATGATATCACATTGTCTTGTTTAATGTCCTTCATAGTCGTAATTGTTGCTTAAAGTCATTTTGTTTGTTGTTTGTTTTCCCCCAACTAAGGTTTATGAAGTGAGGGACTTGTGTCTTCTTGTTTATAGCTAATCAAGGGCTTATATTTTTTGCAAGAATGAATGAATCGAAAACTCAAAGAACTGGAAGATTTATAGTATGGTTAGTACATAGAGTGGAAAGGAGATTGGAAACAAAGCAGGGTAGAGCCAAAGAAGGGTTACAAGTAGGAAGTAACCTCAATTCAATGAATATTAAGTAAGAAGTTACTATGTGCCAGATTCATGCTAGGCACTGAGGCTCACCCTCTTGTCCAAGAGTCTCCTGGTGGGGAGAACGGGTTAAAAAGGGACAAGACCAGAGGCACTTAGGAGACCTGAGGTGCTGCTGGTGAGAAATCACGCTGGCCTGGCTTTGGAAAGCGCAGTGGAGATGGGTGGAAATGAATGGATTCCAGGGAGACTTGAGAAGAGATGGAATTGAGCAGACCTGATTTGCTTGTGGTAAAAGAAGAAGGATTAATAAAGCTTGAGCAACTGGGTGGATAGAGCTGTGCCACAGGAGGGTGCGTTCTAGGGCAGAAATACGGGGAGTTCAGTTTTAAATGTTGTGACTCGGAGGTCCCTGTGGGACGTTCAGCAAAGCTGTCTGGCAGGCAGCCGATCTCCTGACCTGAAGCTCCAGTGAGAGAAGTCCGCGCGGTGGAGATAGAGGAGCCATCTGAGTGCAGACGGCGAACACAGTCGTGGGAGGTGAGGGCAGAACTGGGAAACACAGACATACACAGCACAGGGAGAAGGGACACTCGCCTGAAGGACACATGAAGACTCAAACTGCAAGGTGCCATGTTACAGAAGGGAAGGGTGTTTTTTTACGAGAGGAGAAATGGTCCACAGTCAAAGTAAGCGTTAGCTGACGTCAGAACTGGTGATCTGTGCGACAGCAGCTCCTGGTAAGCCCTGCGGCTTGGGTGCAGCGCTCCTGGGACGTTTGCATGTCTCTGGAAGATGTCAGGACACCACGTTAAGGGAAGGGGCGCGGTAGTCGCTAACAGGAGATGTGGATTCAAGGGAGGGGTTCTGTGAGGTACTTTGTTTTACTTGAAGGATAAGAGCTTTTCCAAACTGATTGCCTGGACGATAGGTTAAATAAAAACTGAGGTCCAGAGGAAGAGTGTGTGTTGGAGGGAGGGTAGGCAGTGAAGATGCAAAAAGATGTGCATAGGGTGCCAGTGCCTGCTGAGGATTGGCGAGGGCCCACTTGGAGATTGTTACACTAGGACTTCTACTTTTAAACATATGGAAATCTCCCTAATATAAAAATTTCTTTAAAAGGAAGGCAGTAAACTTAGGAGTTAGAACATGGTAACATTCAGCTGCATATGCCTTCCAGGAGCAAGTTTTTTTATACCTGGAGAGATCTGGAGCTGCTCAGAGTGTTGGGCAGAGAAGAGGCCAGCAACCCTTTCCTCCCGGCCCCGAGGTTTTAGGTATGGGGGGAGATGCCATCGTGGTGGTGGTGCCCTCAGCATGTGGACTGGCTCCGATTCAGGCAGAGAAGTGGAGTGAGTTAGCGAAGACCTGGAGGATTCGAGTGAATTGCTATAGAATGAATTGTCCTTAAATTCAAAAGAATTGGATCTGTTTCTTCACAAGGAAGGTTTCAGGATCTCATCTCTGAGCAGTGATATCTAATTTGGCCTGTAGCTTTTGTGCGTGTGTGAAATCAGTGTTATTTTACTCAGTTATACAAATTTTCAGTAAAAGCACTTGAAAGGGAGAATGGAGAAATATTTTTGGTTATTATTCATATGCTTTCAATGTTTGAATCTAAGGACAGTCAATCAATGAGTGGGAATTGATGCATGTTTATGATTTCACACAGTATTTCAAAGACAAAATGACAGGATTTGGTAATATTTTTGAAAAGGATATTCTCTAATATTGGTAGTAACTTTTTTTTTGGTCAAGAGTAGAAAACCATGAAATTATACCATCATTTTGTTTTAAAAGTGAACAAGTAGATTAAATGTGGCCTGTAATGTATTTATTACACAATCATTGGCTAGAGCAAGAAATATGTTATATCAACCAGTTACTTAGTGATACTTAATAAAAAATAACCTTTATTGTTTGTATAACTTAAAAATTGGTGTTTAAAGAGGGTGTAAAGCAGGAGTAAAGTATTTGTTTATGGTCAAACCTGTTTTTTAATTTAAGGATCATCAGTGGGAAGCAGTGACTGTGCCTGAGGGGAAAGTGCAGACATACAGCATTGAAGGTATTGGACACATTTTCTGTAATTCCCTTCTTGATTCTTACCACATGGTGGTTGTGTGCTCTCTGGGAAAAAAATAGACTCATGTAAACTAGGTCAATAGTTTTATATATTCACATTCATAAATTTGATGGTATATTATCATCAGAATTCCCTGAACCCACATTTCCCCCACTGCCCATTTCCTAACTCCTTTCTGAACTTATTTTTGTTATCTAGTCTAAAGCCCATGATCAGTCACTTTACTGTCAGTGTGTTCAAGGCTCTTGCCTTTTTATTCTATTAGTTTGATTAGATCCAGACATCTGGTTCCTTTCCTGCACTTTTATAACTGGAGTTGTGTAACACTGATGGACACAGTCCTACACCTTGGAAGACCGGCCCCACTGCAAAGTCAGATATCAAGATACCTTTTAGTCGTTTCAATGTGGGGGAAATGGTATGTCATGATAGTCTTTGTTTTTAATTAAAAAAACTTTTTTAATGATTGTTTAATTTTGAGAGAGAGAGAG
>NC_043711.1:103085951-103177329 GCF_006229205.1 Suricata suricatta | reverse complement strand
CAGTCCAGTTCTCCCGGCACCCCCTGTTAAAGAGGCTGTCTTTTTTCCACTGGATACTCCTTCCTGCTTTGTCAATGATTAATTGGCCATACATTTGTGGGCCCAGTTCTGGGCTTTCTATTCTATTCCATTGGTCTGTGTGTCTGTTTTTGCGCCAATATCATACTGTCTTGATGATGACAGCTTTGTAGTAGAGGCTAACATCTGGATTGTGATGCCTCCCATTTGGGTTTTCTTCTTCGATATTACTTTGGCTATTCAGCGTCCTTTGTGGTTCTATATGAATTTTAGGATAGTTTGCTCTAGCTTTGAGAAGAATGCTGGTGCAATTTTGATGGGGATTGCATTGAATGTGTAGATTGCTTTGGGTGGTAATGACATTTTCACAATGTTTATTCTTCTAATCCATGAGCATGGAATGTTTTTCCATTTCTTTGTGTCTTCAATTTCTTTCATAAGTTTTCTATAGTTTTCATTGTACAGGTCTTTTACATCTTTGGTTAGGTTTATTCCTAGGTATTTTATGGGTTTTATTGCATGGGATCAGTTTCTTGATTTCTCTTCTTGTTGCTTCATTATTGGTGTAGAAAAATGCAACTGATTTCTGTACATCGATTATATATGACATATTGTTGATGTATGTACATTGGTATATATTTTTTGATTTAGTCATGTTACATGTATCAATAGGGTAATCCTTCTTATTGCTGAATAGCATTCCATTGTGTGGTTTTACTTCAATTTGTTCATCCATTCACCTGTTGATGAATATTTGGGATGATACCTGTGTTCAGCTGTTATAAAATGGTACTGTAAATATTCATGTATAGTTATCTTCATGTATGTGTGATTGAATGTATGCTTTTATTTCTCCTGGATAAATACCAGGGAGTGGAACCAAAAACATAGGTATATGTTCACCTTTTTCAGAAACTTTCAAACCTGTCCAAAGCAGTTTTATCATTTTACATTTTTATCACCACTGTGTCAGCGTTCCAGTTGTTCCGCATTCTTGGCAACACTCCATGTGGTCAGTCTTCCCTTCTTGCCGTGTTACACTGCCTGGAACCTTCAGTACTATGTTGAGTAGACATAATGTGAGCCTATGTCTTTGCCTAGTTTCTGATGTTAAGGGGGAAAGCATCTTTTTCACCATGACCTATTTATGGTGACTCTTTTTCATGTGTACCCTCTATCAGAATGAGGAAATGCTCTTTTCTTCCTAGGTTGCTGCTGAGAGCCTTCATAAAGAATGTTGGATTTGGGGAAATGCTTTTCCTGCATCTGTTGATATAATATTTGGTTTCTCATGTTAGGTTCCTAGTAGAAATACATTGATTTTCCAATGTTAGACTTACTTTGCATTCTTAGGATAAACCCCACTTGGTTTTGGTATGTATTATCCTTTTATCTGTCGTTGGCATTGATTTACAGAATGTAGGTAGGAATTTCGCGTTCTGTGTGCTAGGTCTGCAGTTTTCTTGTAACGTCTTTCTGTTGCAGAATGCAGGCAGTGTTACTAGACTCATAGAATGAATTGCCAAGTTTTCCATAGTCTACAGTTTTATTTTTTTTAAGTTATTTATTTTGAGAGTGAGCACCAGCAGAGAAGAGGCTGAGAGAAGGGGAGAGAGAATCCCACGCAGTCTCTGTGCTCTTGGCACAGAGCCCCGATGTGGGGCTTGATCTCATGATCTTCGAGATCATGACATGAGCCAAAATCCACAGTTGCACACTTAACGGACTGAGCCATCCAGGTGCACAGAGTTTTCAGTTTTCTACAAGAATATGTATAAAGTTGATATTGTTTCTTTCTTAACTACTTGTTAGTATTTGCCAGTGAAGTAGTTTAGGCTTGTACCTTTCTTTTTGTGAAGGCTCTTAACTACCAATTCAGTTTATTTAATAGCTAAAGAGTTTTTCATGTTACCTGTTTCTTCCTGAGTAAACTGATAATTTGTGACTCTTAAGTCATCTCTCCATTTCATCCATATTGTCAAATTTATTGGTATAAAGTAGTTTATTGTGGTCTCTTACTATCTTTTTACTGTCTGTAGATTGTAATGATGGCCTCCCTGTCACTTCTGATGCTCAAAACTTATATCTTTTTTTCTAATCGATCTGATGAAAGAAAGGAGAATATCAGTTTATTGTCAAAGAACCAGCCCTTGGTTTCATTGACTTTTCTCTGTTGTTTTCCTATTTTCATCTTGTCGACCTCTGCTCTCATGTTTATTATTTCTTTTTTTTCTGCTTACTTTCTGTTTCTGGTGTCCCGGAGTGGAAGCTGAGGTCATGGGTCTGAGACTGTTGAATCTTCTAATGTAGCCATTTACAGCTTTACTGTGTTGTGTTTTTTTAAAGATGCTTTTTCATTTATTTTTTATTTTAGAGATAAGAGGCTAGGGGCAGACGGGGAGAGATAGAGAATCCCAAGCAGGCTCCGTGCTCAGCACAGAGCCTGATGCAGGGGCCAAATGCAGGGCTAGACACAGGGCTCAATCTCACAACCCTGGGAAGGTGACCTGAGCCAAAATCAAGAGTCAGATGTTCAACCTACTAAGCCAACCAGGTGCTCTGCCATTTATAATTTACAGCTTTAAATTCTCCCCCTAAGCACTTCCTTAGCAGCATCCTGCAAATTACCATTTGTTGTATTTCCACTTTCATTTATCTGATTCTTTAAGATTTTTCTTTTGATTTCTTTTTTGACCCATAGTTTTATTTAGAAATTTTTTATATAGATTTTCTGTATTTGTGACTTCAGAGATAATGATTTCATTGTTATTAGAGAACATACTTTGTATGATTTGAGGATCCTTTTAAAAGTATTGACACTTATTTAATGACCCCACATATGGTCTGTGATGGTAAGTCTTCTGTATGCCCTTGAAAGGCACGGGCCCTCTGTTGTTGGTGGCAGGGCAGGCTGGCATTGTTGAGTCTTCTGCATCCTCGCTATCCATCTCCTTGTCCTGTGTCACTGAGAAGGGGGTGTGGAGGTCACCATTGTAATGTGACTTTTTTTCCTGTTCTTTGCTATCATTTTTTGCTTCAGGTGTTTTTACTCTCTGTGATTAGTTGTATAGACAAGTAGTAGAATCTTTTCTTAAATTGACCCCTTTATCTTTATGAAATGACCCTGTTCTTCTTGTGGTTAAATTCTTTGCTCTTATCTACTCTAATGTTAAGATACCCTCTCGAGCTTTCTGCTAGTTACTTATGGCATGGCATACCTTTCTTTCCTTTATTTTTAACTCATTGTTGTCTACTTATTTAAGGTGAGTTACTTGTAGGCTTCATGTACTAGAGGCATTGTTTTTTAAATGTAATTTGACATTCTGTGCCTTTGAATTACAGTGGTTGATGTGATTATTGGCAGGTTTTAAATTTACCATCTAGCTCTTGTTTTTTCTATCTACCATTCCTTCCACCATATTTGTTTTTCTCTTTTTCTTCTTTTGTATTAATTTTTTCTAGAGATTTTATTATTTCTCTTTTGTTGGCTAAAATGGTTGGGTTAGGGTTTATTTTGTACATCTTTAGCTTAATAGTATTACACCCTGTTATGTGTGGCGTGAGAGCCCTGTGACAGTGCACTTCTGGTTTTGCTTTCTGGCTTCTGTGCCCTGCTGTCCGTCGTACAGAAGAGCTTTTTGTCTGTGTGCCTTTTGTTGTTTGTTTGCTTTTGCACATGTCAGAAACCTTAAAATATGGAGTAATAATGTTTTGCTTTATGCAGCCAACTAGCTTTTAAAGAGGTTTTATTTTTTATTTTTATTTATTTATTCACTCATTCATTTATTTTGAGAGAGAGAGAGAGATAGCATTCATGCAAGCAAGCAGTGGTGGGGCAGGAGGAGGGAGGGAAGGAGGGAGTGACAGAAAGAGACAGAGAATCTCATGCAGGCCCTGTGCTGTCAGCAGAGTCTGACGTGGGGCACGATCCCACAAACAGTGAGGTCATGACCTGAGCCGAGATCAAGAGTTGGACACAATGGACTGAGCCACCCAGGTGCCCCTCACATCTTATATTTTTATGGTAGCCATATTTTTATAATACATATGTTATTATATTATAAAAGAAAAAGCCAGCTTGGATCCTCTGTCTTCCTCTAGCCCTCTCAGTCTCTTTCCATTTATAGCCAATTTGGAGAGTTTTACTAACTCTTTTTTCTTTTGCTTTTCAGTCCTGCTCTTACTACATTCTGTTTTCTATCCCACTCCACTGAATTTTAGATGTCAAAATAATAAACTTTATTAATATCAGCATGCACACTTGCAGTCCTTGTACTGACCCTTCCCCTGCACTTGACACTATTGACTACACTTTCATTCTTGAATGTTTTTTCCCAATTTCTAAACTAAGCTCTAGATAATAGATGTGAGCAATAAACTATATTCCACCTTTATAATTTTGCAAATGCCTAAAATATCTAAACCCATGTCTAAAACTAAACTCAATTAAAAATAGAAATACCCTATGACCCAGTAATTACACTACTAGGTATTTATCCGAAGGGCACAAAAATGCTGATTTGAAGGGTCACATGCACCCTGATGTTTATAGCAGCACTGTCAAAAATAGCCAAATTATGGAAAGAACCCACATGTCCATTGACCAATGTATGGATAAAGTAGATGTGGTATATATTATATGTATACATATATACACATCTACATACATACAATGGAATATTACTCAGCTTCAAAAAGAATGAAATCTTGCCATTTGCAACAACATGGATGGAACTAGAATGTACTGTGCTAAACAAAATAAGTCAGAGAAAGACAAATACATGATTTCACTTACTCATGTGGAATTTAAGAAGCACAACAGGTGAACATAGGGGAAGGGAAGGAAAATTAAGATAAAAACAGGGAGGGAGGCAAACCACAAGGAGCTCTTGAGTACAGAGAACAAACTGAGGGCTGCTGGAGGGGAGGCAGGTGGGGGGATGGGCTAAATGGGTGCCGGGCATCAAGGAGGGTGCTTGTGTTGGCCAGTGGGAGTTCTGTGTAAGTGATGACTCGCTGGGTTCTACTCCTGAAACCTGTACGACACTGTGCGTTAACGAACTTGAATTTAAATAAATTTAAAAATGAAAAAATAAAACTACACTCACAATTATATTCCCCCCAGGCTCCTCCTTTACTTCCTGTTTTGACAAATGGCAGGATAACCTCCTGGCACCTCTCCCATGCAGAAGCCACACTTGATTGTTTCCCTCCCTCTGCTGATCATTTTCCATGTCCATTTTTTACTGTCTCTTAACATCTTTTGAATTTCTTCTCTTCTATTTTCATGCTAATCACTGCTGCCACTTCCTAATGAAGTTCTGTCTTTTGCATCTTGCCAAATGCAGCTGCACATAATTTGGCAAAAAAACCCAAAAAAGTTATTTTCATTGTTTTAATAGCATAACTTAAGTTGATTTTTAAGATTTTCCAATATAAAACTCATCCTAATTTTACAAGGACATTTTTATAAAAAATTCGGTTCTTTATGTGGATTAAAAGTGTTGTTTTGGAGCTTTCTGGTTGGTGAATAAGAAATCATCATCATGCCAGGAGGGTGCTACTAAACTTCACAGGGCTAGGAGCTCCTGTCTCTGGGCCCTTCTAGACCTCACACTGTTTACCTCTCCACCTGGCTGTTCGTTGTATCCTTTAATGTCCTTTGTAATAATGTTGTAATCTAGGGGAACCTGTATGGAGCAGGTAAAACCTGAATTTTTACATGAATGGCACCCATGGAAGTAAACAAAAAAAACAATGGAACCTGGAGATCAGTCAGAATTTCTAGTGAAAAAGAATTTCAGCACTTGCAGACTAGATGAGGAAGCAGCACAATGGGGTGCACGCTGTTAGACCCTTTAAGATATAATATATAAAAATTTGTATTTATTTAGTCTCCCTGGGCGGTCTTAAATTTTTTTAAATGCCTTTGCAGCAGAAAGCATATTATTGTATTCACATACATATAGTGTACTGGAATCTCACATGAATATGTAGATAACGTAAGATCCAAATGTTTATAAATACTTGGCTTCTTTAGCAAATAATAAAATGGCTTTTCTGATATCTCAGTAATATTGCTAATTAAAAGCAAGCCATGACAGTCCACACAAAGGAAATACCAGAAATTTCAATAAAGCTGACAATAAAAGATAAAAGATATCAATTAATTCCTACATAGATGGTTACAGTATTTGTGGAAGGTACTTTGTACACAAAGGTACAAAGCATTCAGCAACACTTGAAGTAATTTCTAACCCCACGGTTGTGTAAGCAGTGAAATAAGTGTTTCATCTACTTCTTCATAGCAAGCTGCAGGAAAATCAGTTCAGATCAATACAGTGTCGTATCCCGCGCTCTGGGTCGCGTTCCTTCGCTGAGCCCCGCGTTGAGGCGCCAATTGTTGTGACCCGCAGGCCGGCGCTCGTCCCCCGCACTTGGCGGTACCTGTTTTGTCCGCCCCACCGGCAGGGCGGAGAATTGTCGCATCGTCGCGGGTCCTTCTCCTGAGGGAGGGAGAGAAAAAGGGGGCAGGAGAGGGAGACGCAGAGAGTAAAGACAGAACTCATGGTTCTCCGGATTAGGCGAAAGAGAGAGAGTTTATTCAAAGAACTATTCTTTATATAGTCTTCAGGGGGGAAAACAAGGCAAGCTGACCTAGGCAGGCTACAGAGTCGAATGCATATCAAAGCAGCGCCCCGACTTTGCCTCAGCAATCTTGGGGGATGGAGAACTAACACTGAATACGGTTTTGATCTTTTGTGTGCCTTGGCCACTGCATCTAGCTCAGCAAGACAGTCGCCAAAGTTATTTTGGCAATCTCCAGCCTCCATATGCAAATCTTGTTTACTGGCTCACTCAGCGGAGTGAAAATCCTTGCCTGAGGCAGCCAGAAAACTTGGGGGGCCCCCGACAATACAGTAATCAGCAAAAATGTACATCAGGATTATAAATTTTCTAATATTCATCATCTGAATCCAAAACCTGACTGTCTTCAAAGTTACCAAAACTTTTGTCTCTAGAGCCTGAACACCCCCTGCCTCCCTGTCCTATTGATGCAGATGACCGTTTTTCCACAATAAAACCCTCAGCACTCTCTGAGTTAGAAACTGTCCCCGCTCTCTTCAAGCGATTAAACATCCTCATTATCATGAAAGGATGTTAAGTTTTCACAACCTTATAGTTGCAAAAACAACCCGTATTCTGCTGGAGTGAGCCTTGTCCGGATCAGAAATTTATAGCCAGTCGGGACAGTTGTCCTGTAGGCTAGGTCCTGGAGTAGCCAGGGAGTTTTTCCTGATAGAGAGACAGAGTTTTCTACCTGGTGTGCTCTGTTGCATCAGGATGTTTTCCTTTCTGCCCCCAAGTGTGCACTGGGGACAGGTGTGGTGACTTGTCAGTCAACCGGAGCACTGTCAGAGGTAAGACAGGACCCTGGTGGCCTTTTGTGCATAATACAGGCACATTAATTAGATGCCAAGTGATTCTGAAGGGGGGTAAATCCCGCTTACAAACTGGCACTAACGGTATTTTCACTGGATCGGTGAATTCATGAGGAATTGGACTGTTTTTTTCTTTAGTTTACTGACACTCAAGTTTTTTTGACAGTTGTTTACTGTCAACTTGTTTGTAACAACTGGATTTAGTTCGACTAGATGCTTTTTCCTAAAATATACTTATTTATGGAACTAAAGTTATCTTCTTTGCCTCTTTTAAATTAAGCAAATAGTTTTTTTAGAGTGTTCCAGAAATATTTATTAAGAACCTGTGAGTGTCCAAAACATACTTATGGCTTTTAGCTCATTAGTTATTGTATTAACCTGTAATTCAAAGATCAGAAAACTGAAAACTGAATTGATTTGTTTACATAGTTAGTCGCAGAATTGATTAAATATTGTTAAATCCAGAACTTAATATTATTTCATTGTGATTTAATTAACACGCTACATGATTTTTCTTATTTATAGTACACCTATAGAGTGACATCATAGAACTGAATGTAAACTAATCAGTATGATTTGTTTATGTGCAGTGAGAGAATCAAAGAAGCTACTGACTATAATCTTGAAAAATATAATAAAAATTAGTAAAAAAGAAGGGAAAGAATTGCTTTTGTATTTTGATGCATCTTTGGAAATTGCTAGTGTGACACAAAAAATTTTTGGTGCAAACAAATACAGGGTAAGTGTTTAAATTCTTTTTAATACATATTTTCATAAACATTTTTTAATAAATATTTTCATAATTCTGGAAACTTTTAGTTACTTGGGGCTATAAGTTTCATTGATTCTTTTTTCTAGAATTCTTAAAATGACATGTAGGCTTTAGTTTTTAAAGTCTGTATTGTGGAATAGCCTTCAGGTTGTTAGCCAGATCTTTGAGACACCTGTTAGAATCTCAGATCGCAAAATCAGCTGCAGTACTTAAAACATTTAATAAATTCCTGCTGGGTGTTTTAAAAAGTGACTTGAGACAAAACCCTGTTTTTAAGATAGTAAACATTGTGAGAATTACAGACTATACCTCAGAAGAAGTAAATAAGTGGCATAGGGAAAATGGGGTACAGAAGTTGAGGAAAGAGAATGCTCATTAAGAGATTTGAAGAAAAGGCTTTGGAGATGGGGTTTGAAATGGCTTTGGAAGCCAATGCATGTAATTTAGATAAGGTGCTTTCTAGAATTGTGGGAGACATCATGAGTTAGTAAGGTGATAGTCCGTGTTAAGTTGAGGGAGAGACCCCGTCGGCAAGCGTGGGGAGAACATGTCTTGCTTGTGCGGGCCACAGTGGCGGAGACGCCGTGGACTCGGTGGTTTAAAAGACACGCATTGTCTTCTCCTGGTTCTGGAAGCTAAAATCCAAGGCCAGGTGCCGGCAGACTTCTTCCTGGCTCACAGTGGCTGTCTTCTCGCTGTCCTCACGTGGCAGAAGGGGGAGAAGGAGTCTTTGGGGTCTCGTAAGGGCCCTGATCCCATTCATGAGGGCCCTGCTGGGATGACCCACTCACCTCCCAGAGGCCCTACCTCTTAATATTATCACCTTAAGGATTAGGTTTCAATATGTGAATTTTGGGGGGAACACATCCAGTTTACAGCAGTGGGAAAGATTTATGGAGAAAAATAAAGAGCCTGTTCCTGCGGGACCCTCGCCAGAATGGCGGCGAAGACCGAGTAGCTCGGAGCCGCTGCGGAGTCCCTGAGAGGGCACTTACAGATGTGAAATAACGGTTTCGGGTGATTTGACAGTTTTGAAAGGAAACAGGAAAAGTTGCATTAAAATGGAAGGAACTGAGAGAAAATGACATCACTTTAATTTAATTTTAGGAATTTACCAGAAAACAAGGGATTTCAGTTGCCAAAACATCTGTGCATATACTGTTTGATGCGCATGGCTCGCAGGTACGTGTCTGACCTACTTGACTGTCATCACTGGGCTAAGCGGGACGCACGTGACAGCCAGCCTGATGCTGGAGGGTGCGCATCTGAAAAGTATGTTGTCTCAGCATCTGCAGGGCCCCAGTGAGATGTAGAGGATTTTTTAAAATATGTTAATGATAATATGTTTTAGAACAGAAGATATTAGTACCATTTTGGCGACTTTAAAAATTAGAAGAATATGTCCTGCCTCTAATGCCAAAGTTTGTTTCCTGTCTATCGACGTTCGAAAACATGGATGCTTTTGGCTGGGTCAGTTTGCAGGACGAAGTACACAGATGGAGGACAGGGAATTGATACAAGTGCGGGACGAATGAGCATTGATTAAGACCTCCGGTGATTTTTGAGTAGTTTATGTGGTTTGCAGTTTGAAATACTTTTTTCCGCATTCTCTCCAACAGATTCTGGTGCCAGAAAGTCAAATCTCACCCATGGATGAGGAACTCATTAGTTTGAAAGAAAAACCTAACTCCCAAAAGGAATTTGCTAAACCTCTGAAAGGTATCAAAAACAGTACTCAAGGGAGCAGCAAGACTAGTCAGCCTGAGGTAAATGTGGTGTCAAATAGTTGTTTATAAAAGGGCATAGATCAAATCATTGCTACATATAATTATAGAGAAAAGCCTCTAGAGTTTACCATAAGGGTCTTCATCAGTGACATTTCGGAGCAGTTTCCCCTGCCTTGTACACACGCAAACAAAAGCTAGTGCCTTAGCCGTTGCGTTTGCGTGTCGGGAGAGAGGGCGAGGACAAGTGTGCTCTTCGCTTGTCAGCTCCCGATTAGAGGTGTGTACGGAGGTGGCCGCCGCTTGGCCCGTTTACCCCCGTTTTGGATTTGCACTTGGCCTGTAGGAAGAATACAAGTCTGTGATGCAGCGCGCGCTCTTCGCACAAGGCCAGAAAGTCAAGCGTCCACTTCTTCGGCTCCGTGGAGACTCCCCTCCGGGCCCCGTGCAACAGAACCAGTGCTGGGCCTTCTTCCCTCGCTGTGACCCGACAAGGCTGACGGCCCTGTCTTCGTGTTGTGCCATCCCCCTTCGATTCCCGCGAGCATTTTAGTTCTCTTCCGACTTCTGTCACTACATTAGAGATACCCTCTCTCCCTACGTACTAAATGTAGATTTGCTCTAAAAGCACGCCTCGGCCCCCTGAGCGGGTTCGAGCCTTCTCCCTTACGGAGATTCCCTCCCGTGCCCGGTGGGAACTCTTGACAGGCCCCAGACCTGTCCTCAGAGTGCTGCCGGGCCCTCCCGCTTCAGGTGTCTCTTCGAGTCCTTTCCTGACGTCTGACTTCCAACTCTTTTATCTTTTGCATGAAATTTGCATGCGTCTCCAAACTTCAGTAAGGTTACTGTGAATGTGCAGATGGCGTCCCGAGTCCAGCCCCCGCCCCTGCACGCCTAGAACCGACGTAGTACTAGCACGTTCTTTCAGAGCGGCCTCAAGTCCTCTCCTCCTCCCTCCGCTCACCATTGCTCATCCCCCCGCACCTGGCTCTGTGCGGCCACCCCCTCGTTGCTCCTGCCGCCATGGCTCCAGCCTGTGAGCTACCCCGCGTGGTGTCCTGGGAGCTGCTTCTGTTCGGACAGCTTTGTGCTCTCTGTGTTTACCTTCCCACATCTAAACTTGGACTCGGTTCTGGTTCCTTCGACAATCTCCTTTTACTCTAAATACCGCTGTACAAGTGAGGTTAGTTGCTTTACTGCTTCTTATGTCACACTAATTCTTGCCTCTCTACAGTCATTCGTGCTGCGTGTCCTTATTTTACTTTTCCCCATTTAAAGTGCCCTTGATTAATTTTCACTTCTTCACAGACCTTTTCCTGTTTTTATTTTTATTAATTTCTTACCCTTAGGCAACTGGAACTCTCACAGGCTCCCCCCATACACTTTGGCATGTTGGTATTACTGTCCTTTGGTGTTATCTGGTCCTTTACGGGACTCTCCCTGAAGCCCCTGTTCCTGCAGCCCTTGCCCCTGCTTGCCTCCCTCTGTCCTGTCTTTCCAGAAGGAAGTTAGAAAATGCACGTCTTTATTGGAGCCCCTGGCTCCTGTGCTGCTAAACCTCTGAATTCCTGTAGCTGCTTTTAGTCCAAAGTCAATGTGGTCTTCGCAGATTATTAATACAATTTTTAAAAATGTGTGAAAGTTTTGAAGAATGCTAAACATTATGAAAGCATTCACGAGCAAATTTGCTAAGTGTGTATTCAGACATCATGCACGGAAATGGAGTAAGAAGCCAAGGCGTTGGTTGTAAGCTACACTCTGGGTCAGTAAAATCTTACCAGCTGGTGGATGAAGGCGCTGTGCTCCAAATGTCTGGATGCTCTCCAAATACTTTAAAGAACTGTATTTGAGAGACAGCACGCGAGCAGGGAAGGGGCATAGAGAGAGGGAGGGAGAGAGTCCCAAGCAGGCTCTGTGCTGTCAGCGTGGGGCCTGATGCAGGCCTCAGACTCACAAACCACGAGATCATTAGCTGAGCAGAAACCAAGAGTCAGATGCTTAACCAACTGAGGCACCCAGGTGTCCCTTTATAAATACTTTTTAAAACAACATTCCTTGTTTTGGCAACCCATTCAATACCAGATATTTAGGATAGAACCTTTCAAGTCAGCCTAGAATAGAAATTTCTTGATATGGGGTCATTTATAAAATACCATATATCTTTTCTGTGTAGTCAAGGTGAATGTTAATGAATAAAATTCTAGGATATTTCATTTCAAAAGAGAATGTGTGTTTACTGTGACTGCTTCTCGTGGTTTCAGATAACTACTCCTAGCAAAAGAAAAATGTCTGAAGCATCAATGATTGTTCCTGGTACAGATAGATACACGGTGAGAAGTCCAGTGCTTTTAACCAACACACGTAAGTTCTATATTCTTGGAAGACTTCTAACATACATCTGTGTGTGTGTGTGTGTGTGTGTGTGTGTGTGTGTGTGTGTGTGTGTGTGTGTGTGTGTGTAGCACAAGCAGGGGAGGGGCAGAGAGAGGGGGACAGAGGATCTGAAGCGGGCTCTGCACCGACAGCAGCAAGCCTGATGTGGGACTCGAACTCACGAACTACAGACATTATTGGATCTTCAAAGCAGGCCTTTTTAATTCAGAGATATTCTGGGGATGTAATTTACACAGAGGATAAGGTAGAGATATGGAAATTGTTAAAATACAAACTACAAATGCCTTCTAATTGTCAAGAGATTTCAAAACTTCTAAGAAAGGTATAATGGGTATTAACATAAAGACATTATTCAAAATACTAGTCCCCAGCACTACCAACTCCCTGTGGTGTACAGGGAGCGGCCGCAGCCCAGCAGCCGAGCCCTGTGTCCCTGCTTTCAGGTGTGTGTCCCAGGTTGTCCTCCAGGGACGTTTAGAACCGGTTGTCTTTTTAGAAAGTGGAACTGAAGTGTCTACCTCACCAAGTTTTTTAGGAGACAAAATAAAAATCATTCATTCAGTAAGGAGCACTGTGAAACCTGCCTGGCACACGCTGAGAGCTAAATAAAAATTTAAAAAATAATGTCATGTAGTAGCTGCTATAAAATAATCTCATTTATTAGTCATTATAACAATTTAATAGTGACCTTCTATTCCCAAAATCCAGTTGCCTAGTGGGCAATTGTCTAATGTCCAACAGCTCCTCAATTCAACAGGGGCCAAATAAATTGATCTTTCCACTCTCCCTGCTGGGTTTTTGTCCATTTTTTTACCTTGGTAAATGGCAGCTGTATCCTCTTACTCATCTAAACCAGAAGTCTGGGACCCATCCCAGCACCTCCCTGTTTTACATTCCTCATCTAAAAAGTGCCTCAGTAATAGCAATTTTTAATTTTTTTAATGTATTTTGAGAGACAGCACAAGCGGAGGAGGGGCTGAGAGAAGGAGACAGAATCCCAAGCAGACTTCACACTATCAGTGCAGACAGAGCCTGATATGGGGCTTGAACTCGCAAACTGTGAGATCATGACCTGAGCTGAGACCAAGAGTCAGTCGCTAAACCAATGGCACCACACAGATGCCCTGAAGTATCCAATGTTTAAAACCCTACAAATATAGTAGTTCTTTGTCCTCCTTTTTAGCAACACCACGAAGAAGAAGAATTAAACCACCGCTGCACATGATGAGTTCTGCAGAAAAACCTGATATTCCTAAAACACCCAGAAGTGGGGTGGACAGTGTGGAACCCCATGCCTCCAGACCATCTGAAGGAAGAAGGAGTAGAGACGATACAGACAAAGTAATTTTACTTTGACCACATTTAAAAAAATTAATTTTATCAAGTTATTGTAGAAATACATCTTGAGCTAATTTCTTTTGCAAGTAGTATCCGTTTCAAGTATTACTTTATGTATGCATGTGTACACACATATATATGACTTATTCTCAAAAGTCAATCCTTCTGACTTTTATTTATTGTGCTACCAGTAAAACTTAGAAATATCCATTCAATATAACTTTATGTGTTCAGTAGGAGAAATTCGCTTGCCATCATTCTTTAGTTTATGATACATGTCTGCTAGAAATGTAAGCTACAGGTGGACTCTGTCCTTTAAGTATCTCAAAGTCTAGTTTGGAAATTAGACCAAATTAATAAGACAAGTAGAATATTGTGTAAACATTCTCACCATTACACCATAGAACCCCTCGTAACCATTGTGTAAACATTCTCGGATTGTACATAAAGGAGGCAGCAGGAGCCTAGTGGAGGGGCAGGTGCCTAACCCCAGAGCTGGAGGGCGGAGTGCAGGTCAGGAGGTGCTCTTTAAGAGTAGATACGAGTATTTAAGAGAACAGGTAAAAGAAACTTTTTTCTTGGGAGATATAGGAGGTAATCAGATACAAATAAGTTAAGTTTGCAGATGAGGAACACCTAATAGCTTCTGTTTTCTCTGAAGTGAGAGGTGAGCATGGTGAATTTCTAATGACGATATCTTTTAGGAGAGGGCTCAGAGCCGTGTAAAGATTTGGAATAGCTTCTAAGAGATAATGGAGAGAGTGAAGAGTAAGTAAAGGTGTTAGGCAAGGTTGAAGGCCTTTTAAATTTAAGACTGAATATTATCATATGTATTAGTTCAGAAATCTGTACAATTTTCTCCAGCAAAGCGAATAGCCTTGGTATTGCAGTAAAGAAGAAGAGTGGTGGGTTAAAAGAAATGAAATGGTATGTGGCAGAATGATAAGTGGGACAAGGGTTGAAGATACTAAGAAAACAGTCAAAAGGGATTGTTCAGATTTTCAAGCCAAGTGTTCCTTAATCCAGGCACTGTTGTTCAGTGGCGTAGCTCGGTCCTGGGGGTCCAGGCCTGTGCTTGCTTGTCGTCGTGACAACCAAACGTGCGGGCACATTTTCACACTGCTCTTCGCCCGGCTTAGAGACCCACTGGCTAGTTTCGGTAGGGGAGACAGGCAGGAAGAGGCACAATGTCTTAGCCTGTAGGGTATGTTTTTCCAATAGTGATGGCGGGTTTTTATTTGATCAGAGTACATGTGTATCTGTGGCTATGGAAAGAGGGAAGCTTGGTATAGGCAAGAAGTTACCTGCCCAATGGCCACAACTTTACTGAATCCTTTAAGATTTCATAACTTCCAAATCATTTAGGTATGTTAGTAGAAAGACAGAACAGGCGCAGACTGGGATCGGCAGCGGTAGATGGGCCGTGGCGATTCTACAAATTGTCCGTTACAGATGGAAGCTGAGTCACTGCCCTAGCCGTGGGTGAGGTCGGAAAATTCGTATGATCTTCTGCCTCGTCTGCAAGGAAAATGGCTTTCCTGTGTTTTAGGATAAGCAATATTCTGAAATGGGCATCATCGTTATGAAAGAGTAGATGGCTATCCGACTTTTAATAGCAAGGCAAAGTTATTTGAAAGGTTTTAAACATTAACACTGTGACTTTTAAGGGTTGTTTTCATATGATACTTTGTTTAAATTAACACTAATATGTCCCCTATGTTTTATAGCAAGTCAACGCAGCTAAAGTTGCAGAGAAGACAGAAAATGACACTGAGTTCCCAAACCAAAATTTTAGTAAGTACTTTTAAAAATTTCACTTTCTCTATTAAAAAATATATATATATTTATTCTCTTCATATTTTTCTCTTTATATTTTTCTTTAATTCCACTTTCATTGACTTATAAAAGAAAGATTTATTTTTAAAATTTTTATTAAATTTTTAAAATTTATATCCAAGTTAGTTAGCATATAGTGCAACAATAACTTCAGGAGTAGGTTCCTTAATGCCCTTTACCCATTTAGCCCATCCCCTCTCCCACAAACCCTCCAGTAACCCTCTGTTGGTTCTCCATATTTAAGAGTCTCTTATGTTTTGTCCCCTCTCTGTTTTTATGTTATTTTTGCTTCCCTTCCCTTATGTTCATCTGTTTTGTATCTTAAAGTCCTCATATGAGTGAAGTCGTATGATATTTGTCTTTCTCTGACTAATTTTACCTAGCATAATACCCTCCAGTTCCATCCACGTAGTTGCAAATGGTAAGATTTCATTCTCTTTGATTGCCGAGTAATACTCCATTGTATATATACACCGCATCTTCTTTATCCGTTCATCCGTCGATGGACATCTGGGCTCTTTCCACACTTTGGCTGTTGATAGTGCTGCTGTGAACATTGGGGTACGTATATCCCTTTGAAACAGTACACCTGTATCTTTTGGATAAGTACCTACTGGTGCAATTGCTAGGTCATAGGGCAGTTCTATTTTAAATTTTTTGAGGAACCTCCACACTGTTTTACAGAGCAGCTGCACCAGTCTGCATGCCCACCAGCAGTGCCAAAGAGAGTCTCTTTCTCTGCATCCTTGCCAACATCTGTTGTTGCCTGAGTTATTAATGTTAGCCATTCTGATGGGTTTGAGGTGGCATTGCATTGTGGTTTTGATTTGTATTTGCCCAATTATGAGTGACGTTGAGCATTGTTTCATGTGTCTGTTGGCATCTGGATGTCATCTTTGGAGAAATGTCTGTGCCTGTCTTTAGCACATTTCTTCACTGGATTATTTGTTTTTTGGGTGTTGAGTTTGATTAAGTTCCTTATAGATTTTGGATACTAACCCTTTGATATGTTGTTTGCAGATCTCTTCTCCCATTCCATCAGTTGCCTTTTAGTTTTGTGTATCGTTTCCTTTGCCGTGTAGAAGCTTTTTATTTTGATTAGGTCCCAATAGTTCATTTTTGCTTTTGTTTCCCTTGCCTCTGGAGACATGTCAGGTAAGAAGTTGCTATGACCAAGATCACGAAGGTTTTTGCCTGCTTTCTCCTCAAGGATTTTGATGGCTTCCTGTCTTACATTTAGGTCTTTCATTTGAGTTTATTTTTGTATGTGGTGTAAGAAAGTGGTCCAGGTTCATTTTTCTGCATGTTGCTGTCTGGTTTCCCCAGGACCACTTGCTGAACAGAACATCTTTATTCCATTGGATATTCTTTCTTGCTCTGTCAGAGATGAGTTGGCCATACATTTGTGGGTCCATTTCTGGGTTCTCTATTCTGTTCCATTGATCTGAGTGTCTGTTCTTGTGCCAGTGCTGTACTGTCTTGACGATGACAGCTTTGTAGTAGAGGCTAATGGCTGGGATTGTGATGCCTCCCGTTTGGGTTTTTTTCTTCAATATTACTTTGGCTATTCGGAGTCTTTTCTGGTTCCATACAAATTTTAGGATTGTTTGTTCTAGCTCTGTGAAGAAGGCTGGTGTTATTTTCATGGAGATTGCATTGAATACGTAGATTGCTTTGGGTAATATTAACATTTTAACAATATTTGTTCTTCCTATCCAGGAGCATGGAATATTTTTCCTTTTTGGGAGAAGGAGTCTTCTATTTCTTTCATAAGCTTTCTATAGTTTTTAGTGTATAGATTTTTCACCTCTTTGGTTAGATTTATTCCTAGTTATTTTATGGTTTTTGATGCCATTGTAAATGGGATAGATTCCTTGATTTCTCTCTGCTGCCTCATTGTTGGTATATAGGAATGCAACTGATTTCTGTGCATTGATTTTCTATTCTGCCACTTTGCTGAATTCCTAGATCAGTTCTAGCAGTTTTTTCATGGAATCTTTTGGGTTTTCCATATAGAGTATCATGTCATCAGTGAAGAGTCAGAGTGTGACCTCTTCCCGGCTGATTTGGATGCCTTTTATTCCTTTGTGTTGTCTAATTGCTGAGGCTAAGACTTCTAATACTGTGTTGCATCACAGTGGTGAGAGTGGACATCCCTGTCGTGTTCCTGATCTTAGGGTAGGAAAGCTCTCAGACTTTCCCTGTTGAGGATGATATTAGTGGTGAGTCTTTCCTATGTGGCTTTTATGATCTCAAGGTATGATCCTTCTATACCTACTTTCTTCAGGGTTTTTATCAAGAAACGATGCTGTATTTTGTCAAATGCTTTTTCTGCATCTGTTGAGAGGTCCTTGTCCTCTCTTTTACTGATGTGATGAATCACCTTGATTGTTTTGCAGATGTTGAGCCAGCCCTGCATCCCAGGTACACATCCCACTTGGTCGTGGTGAATAATTTTTTTTAATGTATTATTGAATCCGGATGGCTGATATCTTGTTGAGGATTTTTGCATCCATGTTCATCAGGGAAATTGGTCTATAGTTCTCCTTTTTAGTGGGATCGTTGTCCGGTTTTAGAATCAAGGTAATGCTGGCTTCATAGAAAGAGTTGGGAAGTTTGCCTTCCATTTCTATTTTTTGTAACAGCTTCAAGAGAATAGCTATTAACTCTTCCTTAAATGTTTGGTAGAATTCCCCTGGAAAGCCATCTGGCCCATCTGGACTCTTGTTTTTTGGGAGATTTTTTATTACTAATTCAATTTCTTTACTGGTTATGGGTCTGTTCACATTCTCTATTTCTTCCTGTTTCAGTTTTGGTAGTTTATATGTTTCTAGGAATTTGTCCATTTCTTCCAGATTGCCCATTTTATTGGCATATAATTGCTCATAATATTCTATTATTTTTTATTTCTGTGTTGGTTTGATCTCTCATCTTTCATTCTTCATTTTATTTATTTGGGTCCTTTCCTTTTCCTTTTTGATTAAACTGGCTAGTGGTTTATCAATTTTGTTAATTCTTTCAAGGAACCAACTTCTGGTTTCATTGATCTGTTCTGCTGTTTTTGTGATTTTGATAGCATTGAGTTCTGCTCTAATCTTTATTTCCTGTCTTCTGCTGGTTCGGGGTTTTATTTGCTGTTCTTTTTCCAGCTCTTTGAGGTGTAAGGTTAGGTTCTGTATCTGAGACCTTTTTTCCTTCTTTAGGAAGGCCTGGATTGCTATATCCTTCCTTCTTATGACCACCTTTGCTGCGTCCCAGAGGTTTTGGGTGGTATTATCATTTTTGTTGACTTCCATGTCCTTTTTAATTTCCTCTTTAACTTCTTAGTTAGCCCATTCATTGAAAAGACAGATTTATAAGGAGTGCATTTGGCTTTATGCATTTAGGAACTTAGAGGTTACAGGAAAATATCCTACAGGCTCTGTTTCCAGGAACATCAGTCTCTTCTTCCTAATATGTGAACCTTGATCAGATTGTATACCGACTCCCATTTTACTCTGCCAGCTGCATACAGAACTGAAAATGCCATAATTTTGGTTTTATTTAGATGAACTGCAGGATACTGTTCCTGATTCGCAGACAGTGAGAAAAATAGATCAATCTGTGTGAGTATGAGAAAACCATCAAATAAGTTAGCATATATTAATGTTGTTTTAGATGAATGTAATACATTTAAAAGAAAAGGCCTATATATTCTGAGAAGGTAGCATTGGCTATAGCACCGATCATCACATGTGTTACTGTGATTGCACAATGGGGAATAGTCTGTGTGTTTTTCATAGCAGCCAGTATCACTGTTTTTCAAATTGAGAGACTTAAGATGAATGGGATTTTTAAAATAATAAAGTGTGACTGTGAAGAAATTTAACCTGTTTAAATGCATTATAGTACATGTAAGATATATGAGATACACCTAGGTAGATATCAAATAGTAGCAATAGTAGAACTTCTTTAATCATAATTTTAATCTCATTAATTATATAGTAAATTTTAATTTTCATCATGACTTACCAAAATATTTTCATACATCACTATTAACAAGTTGCTATCAATAAGCATTGACTAAGTAAATGTCAAGGTCTAAAGTTAGAGTCATGGACTAATGTTTTGTGATATGTTAAGTGAGTTATTTTATTTTCCAGGTCATCTGGTGTTTTGGACGACATATGTGGAAATAAAATGAACTCCAAGTGGTCATGTTGGGCACCTGTGACAAATATTACTCTCTGTAATAACAGAAGAGCAGGTGACACATCCAATCAAGGTGAAGCATCGTTTTCTCTCTATATAATAGTAGTGCAGGGAAATACTTATTGAAGTGTCTAATGTCTTTGATTTTAACAAATCTATGTATTACCAGTTATTAAGCTAATAAGGATTAATTTTTTATTTCTCCACTAGATATTGTTATCAACAAAAAACTTACTACACAAAAATCATCCTCTTCAATATCTGATGATTGTGAAGAAACAGAAAAGGTGCAATATAAGAAAAAGACAATGCACCATAACGAAATAGATACAGTAGAAGAAGGAGTTTGCGAAGGAGACAATCAGCAACAACTAAATCATCCTCAACTTTCAGAGCAGAAAAATATTGAAAATACCAAGCAAAATGATTGGCGTATTGAATCTGAAACGACTCTTAAATCAGTTCTCCTAAATAAGACGGTTGAAGAATCCCTGATCTACAGGAAGAAGTACATACTGTCTAAAGATGTGAAGACTGCTGTTTGTGACAAAAGCCCTTCTCCTGGAAAAAATATGAAAAGTCATAGAAAATCAGGGAAAAGATTAACATCTAAATTTAATTCCTGGGATCTGGAACCAAAAAAAATGGTGAGCTTTCAGTGGGTTTGGTTTCTGCATACTTATATGCCTACGTAATAAGACAGTGACAGAACTTGAGGGATTGCTGCAGATTTAACATCTGTGAGACCTTAAGGGTTCCTTAGTCCGGGTCCCCAGTCTGAGAGTGAGCACCTCCCGAACCCCTCCCCTCGTCCTAGCGCAAGCCCCCCCAGTGTGCCCGCTGTCCGGGGCAGGTGTGTAAACAGGTGCGGCATGACCGAGCCTGCAGCTCCTTGTCTCCTGCTGGCTTCCCTTCCCTCCGCCCTGCAGGTGCTCGGAGCGTGGGTGTGTACAGTGGTCCTCTCGTGGTGCTCGTCTTCCTTTAATGCATGGCTGTGTGTTTTATTTCCTCCTGCTTTAACCTTGTAGAGTGTAAAGACTGTGTTTTATTCATTGTTATCCTGCATGGATGGCCTAGCAGTTTTGCACATAGTAGTGTCTGAAACATTTCTTGAAGTGTTGCATTAAAGTGTGACAAGATTTCTCAAGAAAAGAGGTGGGTGGAATGCAGGAGTCAATCTCTGTCTTGTCACTCCTCCCCTTTGGAGTCTTTACCTTCTCCTTCAGATTAATCCTCTGTAGGACATCTCTAGGAAAGTTTGAGCTGCACCAGACTTTAGACTGAAAGTTTACTTCTGTAGCAGTTACCATAAATCTTTTTCTTGTCATTGCTATCAAGATGCAGATGAAGAAACCTTTGTAATTAGAATGCATTTCCATTGCCAGCAACACAATCCATTTCTCACTGCTCCTCAGAGGAGCCAGGTTTTATAGGCTTCTGCTTTCATGTATCGTCCAGACTGGTCTTAACACCTGGCTAGCCACGTTTCTAGTGTTGACGTGAAATGTTTGTGCATTGGAGCATCTCAGTATGCAAATGAGATACTTAATAGCTAGTTTGTGATTGTTCTTTTATAATTAGATATTATTTCATTTGTCTCAACCAGCTTTTTGATTTTGTCTTTAATCTGTATTTCACTTTGCCTAATTTGGCTACTTTCTTCCTTGAACAGATCCTTTGGGGGCTTTCGTCTTTCTGAGCAGCTGCTCTTCTTTCCAGTCTTACCTGCTGTTTGGTTCCTTTAGACCCACGGAAAGCGCGTGCTTTTTGTCTGAGTGCTGAGTTCTTATTTTAAACTGATTTCTTTGGAATTTAGAATTATTTCACAGAATTTTCTTGAGCTAGTCATTCATTTTTTCCTGGGAGCATGGAAACTGATCATCTCTTCTAAGCTGTGCTCTGATTTTTTTTTAAATTCAGTTAGGAAACTTCAGAAGTTCCTATCTGTCTTCCCCTGTGTTATTATCAAGACATTCTGCCACCCGTGCGTGTGGATGGCTCTCTTCTACAGTAGGCGTCTGACTCTGCTTCCTGTTCACTGGATTCATCCAGAGAGATAGAACCTCTGTAGCACAGTGTCTGAATTTCCCAAACTGGCTCTAATTATGTTTCAAGTTCTTAAGTCATACATGCACTATTTTATGTGAAGTTTATTTTTGCTATATTTTTAAGCCAAGTAAAGTCATCTCAAGAAGAGATAGTAAGTAGTACTTGCTATCTTTATATTACATATAAAAACGTAAACTTGGGGGCAACTGGATAGCTCAGTCAGTTGAGCATTTGACTCTTGATTTTGAATAGGGTCATGATCTCACGGTTCAGGAAAGGGACCCCGTGTCAGGCTGCTCACTGACAGCACAGAGCTTGCTTAGGATTCTCTTTCTCCCTCTCTTTCTGCATGCTCCCTCTCCAAGTAAACCTTAAAAAACAACAAAATAGACCTATGAACTTAAAAATAGTTAAAATAGTGAATTTTACATTTATTTTTATGTTGTGTTCTACCATAATTTAAAAAAATATGCCTGATTCTCAGAGAAAAGTAAAACTAAAGTCCAGACAACTCATATATTTAGAGAAGAAGTTTTCTTTTAGTCAAATGACCTAAAATTATATAGATAATAATTCTTTCTAGTCCTTCAATTTTTGAAGTCATATTATTTTTTCTTTTTTTTTTTTTAAGTACTTGCTGCATCCAATGTGAAGCTTGAATTCACAACCGCAAGATCGAGAGTCATATGTTCTACCAACTGAGCCAGCCAGGTGCCCCTAAAATAATAGGACTTTTTAGAGCAGTTTCAAGTGTATAAGTATACAGAGTTCCCATATACCCCTTCACCCACACCCCAGTTTCTCCTATCATTACGTCTTATATCAGTAGGTACGTGGGTTGCAAATTATGCATCAGTATCATTACATCGTTACTGACTAAAGCCTATAGGTTAGGTTAGAGTTCATTCGTTGTGTCGTATGTTCTGTATGGCTTGCCGGATGCACAGCAGCATGGGCCCACCATTACATTTTCATACAAAATAGTTTTCCTGTCCTGAAATTCCCCTCTGCTGCCTCCCTCCTAAAATTCATGTTGATCACTGATCTTTTTGCTGTCTCTATGGTAGTTTGCCTTTTCTAGAATGTCATAGAATTGGAACCATATAGTACGTCGTCTTTTCAGCTGGTGTCTTTCACTTAGCAATTTGCCATGACGTGTCTCCACATCTCTTCCTGGCTGGACAGCTCACTTCTTTCTACAGCTGAATAATATTCCATTACGTGCTGTGCGGGACGCTTCTGCTCGCCTGGCGCAGGACACCCTGGCTGCTTCAGTGGTTTGACCGTCGTGGATAGAGCTCCTCTAAACACTCCCGTGTGGGTTTTATGTGGACATGAGCTTCCAGCTCATTCGGGAAAATACTGGGGAGCGTGATTGCCGGGGCGTGTGGCTAGAGTATGTTTAGTTTTGTAAGAAGCCGCATGTCTCCCACAAGTGGGAAAAGTGGCTGTACTGTGTTTGCCTTCTGAGCAACAGATCAGAGAGCTCCTGTTGGTCCACATCTTTGCCAATATTGGGTGTTGTCAGTGTTTTGGATTTTAACTATTGTTATATGTGCTTGGTGGTATCTTATTTTAATTTGCAGTTCTCTCATGGCCAATTATTTTGAGCATTTCTTGGTATTTTTATTTACCCTCTGGATGTCTTTGGTGCATTGTCTGTTCAGATCTGGTGCTCATTTTTTCATTGGGTTCATTGTTACTGTTGAATACTAACAGCAGTTTGTATAATTTGGATACAGGCATGCCAGGCTTTACTGCACTTTGTAGATAATATGCTTTTTGCAAATTGAAGGTCTGTGGCAAACCCTGTGCGGGGCAAGTGTGTGTGCTGTCTGTCCAACAGCGTTTGCCTGCTTTCGTCTCTGTCACATTTTGGTAACTTTCATGTTTCAGAGTTTTTCATTATGATTAGTTATGGTGGTCGGTGATCATTGTTTTTTGATGTTACCACCGTAATTGTTTTGCGGTGCAGCAACCCACCCACACCCAGATAAGATGGCAAACATAACAACTGTGTATTTCTGACCGCTCCACTGGCCGTCCGCTCGTCTCTCCCCCTACCCCTCAGGCCTCCCTAGTCCCTGAGACACAGCAGCACTGAAATTAGGCCAGTTAATAACCCTAGCACAGCCTGGCAAACGTCTCTCACTTGAAGTGAAAGTCAAAACTAATTAAGCGTAATGAAGGCACGCGGAAAGCTGAGACAGGCAAAAAGCCTAGCCTCTTGTGAAACTGTTTTACTGCCCAACTGTGTTAGCCAGTGGCCTGGATAGACGCTCCACCCAGCCACAAAATTCTCCTAAGCCAAAGCCTAATTAAGAGCAAGGCCCCAACTCCCTTCAATTTTATGAAGGCTGAGAGAGGTAAGGAAGCTGCAGAGGGGAAGTTTGAAGCCGGCCGAGGCGGGTTCGTGAAGCTTATTCCTGAAGGTGCAGGGAAGGAGCCGTCTGCCTAACATGCAGGTGCAGGTGGAGCAGCAGGTGCTGGCGGGGAAGCTGCCGCGCGCTCTCCGGAAGGTCCAGCCAAAATGGCGTGCGGAGTGAAGGTGGCTGCGTTCAAGAGCAGGTTGTCCGTGTTGACAGAGTAGCCTTCTATGGGAAAAAGATATCATTTAGGACTTGCACAGCTAGAGACAACCCAATGTATGTCATCAGAGCTTTAAAGGACAGACTGACCCTTTTGTTAGGAACTAAAGCAGCGGGTGATCTAAAGTTGAAGTCAGTGCTCATTTGATGTTGTAAAAAATCCTAGGACTCTTAAGAATTATGTTAAATCTGTTCTGCCTGTGCTTTATAAATGGACCGGCAAAGCCTGCGCGACGGCATGTCTGTTTATGGCATGGTTTCTTGAGTATTCTAAGCCTGCTGTTGAGACCTGCTCAGGAAAAAATTATTCCTTTTAAAATATTACTTCTCATGGTGCCTTTGTGGCTCAGTCAGTTAAAGTGTCCAGCTTTTGATTTGGGCTCAGGTCGTGATCTCACCGTTTGTGAGGCTGAGCCCCGCATCTGGCTCTGTGCTGACAGCTGCGGAGCCTGCTTGGGATTCTCTGTCTCCCTCTCTCTCTGTCCCTCCCCTCAATAAACATTTAAAAAATAAAATATTATTTCCCACTGACATTGTATCTGGTCACTCAAGAGCTTTGATGGAGATACACACAAAATTAATATTTTTATGCCTGCTGACACAACATCCATTCTGCAGCTCATGGATCAAAGGGTAATTTCTACGTTCAAGTCTTACTATTTAAGAAATACATTTCATAAGACTACAGCTGCAAGAGATAGTGATGTCCTCTGATGGAGCTGAGTAAACTAAATTGAAAACCCCTGGAAAGGATTCACCACTCTAGACACCACTGAGAACATTTATGATTCATGGAAAGAGGTCAAACTATCAGCATTACCGGGAGTTTGGAAGAGTTGATTCCAACCTACATGGATGACTTTGAGGTATTTAGGACTTCCGTGGAGGAAGTACCGAAGTAGCTGCAGGTGTGGTGGAAGCGGCAGGAAAACCAGAATTAGGATGGAGCCTGAAGATGGACGGAACGGCTGTGATCTCATCGTCAAGCTTGACCGGGTGAGGGGTTCTCACGCAGGACCAAAGAAAGTGGTTCCCTGAGGTGGAATCTCCTCTTGGTGAAGACTCTGGGAAGAGTGACCACAAAGAATTTCAAATCTTACATAAGCTTAGTTGATAAAAGCATAGGCAGCGTTTGAGAAAATGGACTTCAATTTTTGTTTTGTTTTTTTTTAAACAAATTTATTTATTTTTTGTTTTTTTTAATGTTTTTTATTTATTTTTGAGAGACTGAGAGAGACAGTGCAAGCAGGGGAGGGTGAGAGAGAGAGAGAGAGGAAGATACAGAATCTGAAGCAGACTCCAGGCTCTGAGCTAGCTGTCAGCACAGAGCCCAATGTGGGGCTGGAACCCATGAACTGTGAGATCATGACCTGAGCCGAAGCCGGATGCTTAACCGACTGAGCCACCCAGGCGCCCCTGGACTTTAATTTTTGAAAGAAGTTCTGCTGTGAGTAAAATACTATCAAACAGCATTGCATGCTATACAGAAATCACTCATGGAAGGGTGAGTCAGTCAATGCAGCCAACTTCATTGTTTTCTTGCTGCGGCCACCCTAGCCTTCAACATTCATCACCCTGTCCAGTCAGTAGCCATCAGTGAAGAGGCAAGATCCTCTACCAGCAAAGAGATTGCCCTTTGCTGAAGACTCAGATGATTAGTATTTTTTAGCATTAAAGTATTTTTTAAGTAAGGTATGTAATTTGTTTTTTTAAGACATAATGGTATTGTACATTTAATAGACTACAGTATAGTGTAAGCATAACTTTTATATGTGCTGGGAAACCAAGTTCATTGGACTCATTTTAATGTATTACTCACTTTATCTCTGTAATCTAGAACCAAACCCACAGTATGTTGTGGTATGCCCATACAAGTTCTTTAGCAGATGTGTTTTCCAGATATTTTCTTTCTGTTTATGGCATATCTTTACATTTTCTAAACAGTGTTTCCACTTAGCAGAAGTTTTTAATTTTAATGAAGTTCTTACCAATTTTGTGTTTCATGGATTGTGCTTTTGGTGTTATGGATAAAAAGAAATTGCCAAATCCAAGGTCACCTAGCTTTTCTCCTATGTTACCTTCTAGGAGTTTTATAGTTTGAATTTACATTTCAGTTTATGGCCCCTTTTAAAAAAAAAAAATCATTGCTTATTTTGAGAGAGGCAGAGAGAGAAAGAATCCCAAGCAGACACCATGCTCAGAGTGGAGCCTGATGTGGAGTTCAGGCTCAATGACTGTGCAATGAAGACCTGAGCCAAAATCAAGAGTCAGATGCTTAGCCAACTGAGCCACCCAGGTGCCCCTATGGTCCCTTTTGAGTTAATTTTTGTGAAGGGTCTAAGGTCTGTCTAGACTCATTTTTGGTTTTTTCTTTTTGCATGTGGATCTGTGGATATGCAGTTATTCTCTCACAATCTGCTGAAAAGACTGTCCTCCATTTCATTGCCTTTGCTCCTTTGTCAAAGGTCAGATGACTATGAGAGCTTATTTCTGGGCTCTTGTTTGCTCTCTTCTATTACTCTCTTTGTTCTTTCACCAATACTACACTGTATTGTTGTATCTTTGCAGCAAGTCTTAAAGTAGGGTAGTGTTGATCTTACAGCTTTGTTCTTCAACATTATATTGGCTATTCAGAGTCTCTTCTCTGTATACATTGTAGAATCATTTTGTTGATATCCACAAAATAACTTGCTCGGCTTTTTGTTGGGATTACATTGAATCTCTAGATCATGTTGGGAAGAAGTGACATCTTGACAATATTAACCTTCTTATCCATGAACCTGGACATTCTCTCCATTTATTTAGAATCTTTGATTCTCTTCATTAGTTATATAGCTTTCCTCATATAGGTCTTATACATGTTTTGTTAGATTTACACCTTAGTATTTCTTTTGGGGGAATACTAATGTAAATGGAATGTCATTTGAAATTCTAGTTGTTCATTGCTGGTTTATAAGAAAGCAATCAACATTGTATCCTTCAGCAGCGCTATCACAGTTGCATTTTAGTTTCATGAGTATTTTTGTTAATTTGGGGGAATTTTTTTCCTACACAAACAGTGATGCCATCTGTGAACATAGTTTTATTTCTTTCTCTCCATTTTGTATACCTTTTATTTCTTTTTCTTGTCTTACTGCATTGGTAGGACTTCTAGTGTGATGTTGAATAGGAGTGGTGAGAGCAGGCATCTTTCCCTTGTTTCTGACATTAGTGGGAAGTGTGCGGTTTCTCTCCACTAAGTATGATGTTAGCTATAATTTTGGTTTTTGGAAGATGTTCTTTATCAGGCTGAAGACATTCTTCTTGATTCCTAGTTTACTGAGAATTGTTAACATGAATGGGTCAGTATTAGATTTTGTCACATGCTTTTTGTATATCTCTTGATATATGATTTTTCTTTGGCCTGTTGGTATGATGGATCACATTAATTGATCTTCAGATGTTGTCAAAGACTTACATACCTCGAGTAAATACCACTAGGTTTTGGCATATAATTCTTTATATACATTACTTGATATAATTTGCTAATATTTTGTTGATGATTTTGCATCCATGTTCATGACAGATACTAGTCTGTGATTTTCCCTTCTTATAATGTCTTTGATTTGGGTGTGAAGATGATACTGGCTTCATAGAATGAGTTAGGACACATTCCCTCTGCTTTTGTCTTCTGGATGATTGTGGAAACTTTGTATATAATACTTCCTTAAGTGTTTGATAGAACTCACCAGTGAAACCATCTGGGCCTGGTGCTTTCTGTTTTAGAGGGTATTAATTATTCATTCAATTTCTTTAATAGATACAGGCCTATTCAGATGATTTGTTTGAATTTTGGTAGCTTTTGTCTTTCAAGGAATTGGTCCATTTGATTTAGATTATCAAATTTGTGGGCATAGAGTTGTTCATAATATCCTTTTATTAGCCTTTTAATGTCTAAGAGTGACGGCATCTATTTCATTTCTATTGTAGCAATTTCAGTCTTTTCTCTTTTCTTTCCCTTAGCTAAGCTGGCTAGAGATATATCAGTTTTATTGCTCTCTGCAAAGAACCAGCTTTTAGTTTTCTCAAATTTTTAATACAATTTATTTTTCCATGGAGAGACACTTTTATTTTGATCTCCACAGAGCACTTAGCATGGCTTCTTGTGTTCTTATCCTGTGTTATTTAATGCCTAACAAAGCCCAAATTTACTAATTTTTTACCCCTTTATTTCTCTTTGTAGTTAAATATAAAACCAGATTTTTCTTAAATTGTTCCTTTCAGCCTTTATTTTCCTTTGAAGGTTGACTGGTAAGAGTCTCAAAGTAACTTACCATTGTTTCAGAGAGAAAAGTCAAAAGAGAAAGGATTTACTGATGCAGCGGAATCCTTGATAAACCAACTCAATAAGAGATACAAACCAAAGGATGACATGAAGTCTACAAGGAAATTCAAGGAGTCTTTGAATGACGGGTATGTACTTAAATTTTAGACATAAATATTTTTCTGACAGATACAACTAAATTATTTCATAGTTTTAAGAAGGTTCATTTTGAACATGCTCAAATAGTAGAACTTTCCAGTAGAAAACACTTAGTTACTTACTTTTGTAAATAGTAGCTGTTTATACAGTAAGGGAACTAAATTTGAAATTAATCATTATTGTATGTGATCATACTTTATAAAGTATTAAAATACCATATTGATATAGCATACCTTTTCATAAATAAGTCTTCAGGCTATAGACATTTTAGGATTTTATTTAATGAGCCTAGTGATGAGTGAGATTAAATACATTTGTGTATGCTGCTTAATGGAATAGGAGACTGAAATGAGCTGAGTTGCTTCCATATAACAAATATGTATTTTTTTCTGAGGTTAGGTCTTTTCTTATTATAAGATGTTTCTTTATAGGTTTTAGGTGGTTAATTCACGTTTAAAGTAATTCTGGCCTCATTATCAGGCTTGGCGCAGGTACGGTCACGGATTGCTGGGCCCCTGGAGCCGCGCGCGCGGCTCCGCTTAGCACTGACCGTCCTGGCTCCGTGCGCTGGGAGGGAGGCCACAGGCCCTGAGGGCAGCCCTGCCACACTGCCGCTATTTACAGTGTGCGCCGTGTGACTTAGTGAGCCAGATGTTTTACCTTATGTAACATGGCTTTTATGAAGAACCGTCTACTGATCGTTGCTTTTTTTAATTTTGACAAAATCTTTTTTATAGTGGTTTTTCAAGCAAATCTGATCTACAGCTCAGTAAGGTAGGCTTCATTTATTTCACTACACCAAATGTATATATAGTGAAACTCTGATATTTGACTGTAAACAAAGAATAGAAGCACAGTAGGATGGAATTAATGTTTTCAGCATGTTGATAAATGGATTAAACAACCTCAAGTTTAGTGGCAGGTACTCAAAATCCTTTCTGTTCTGCTTTTCAAAAAAAAGTTCCTTTTTTTAAAAGTTTATTTTGAGAGAGAGAATGGCGGGGGGGGGGCGGGGGCGAGAGAGAAAGAGAGAGAATCCCAGGCAGAGTCCGTGCTGGCAGTGCAGAGCCCAATGCAGGGCTCAATTTCCCCAAACTGTGAGATCATGACCTGAGCCGCAATCAAGAGTTGGACACTTAACTGACTGAGCCGCCTGGGTGCTCCAAAAATACTTCTTTTATATGTGTGTGATATTTACACTTTCTGCTATCTGATCCAATAAATCCTTGTTTTCATTTTTTTCCCTAGCTACTCTCATCTCCTGTGTTTTTTAAGTCTGTGTTTCTGTTAAAAAAAAAAATTTATGCAGGCTTAAAATACCAATTGCCTTTGAATTATTCCTCACAATTACTTTCTGTCCATTTAATTGCAAGTTTTGAGGTTCACCTTCTGTATGTTCCTCCTAAATCCCCCTCTGCCGCTTCAGTAGCTCCTTTTCCTAGTTTGAGTTCTGGTTTTGAATCCCCGGATTATCGCAGTGGCCTTTAGGTAATTCTTTTGCCTCTAATATTTCTCTTGCCAGTCCACCATTCTATTCAGTACCAGCTTTTTCTCTTTTTAAAGCACATACTTAGGCTATGCCATTCTATTCAGATTCCTCTGGTTCCTGTTGCTTACTGAGCACAGACTTAGGCTGGCTCTCTACTCCCTTTACAAGTCTGTCTTTATTTCCTAGTATTAGTTCCCTAGACATGTCCCCTTTAGTTGAAGCATAACAACTTGAAATTCCCCGAAGTGTGTTTCCTAGGTGTTTATTCTCTTTTCCTTCCCCTCTTTAGGAAAACTTTGAGCTTTGTCAGGATGCTCTCACACCCTTCTGGTCACCAAAGTGGCCTGATTCCACCTAGCAAGTCTTACTGCAGAGTCTGCCTTCTTTTTGAAAACTTCCATGGTGCCCTGATGCAGAGTCCAAAGGGGCAGAAATTCTGAATCTACACACCAATTTCTTTGTGCCACTTTTTGATATTTTACTCACTCTTGCAGTTCTTTTTTCTCTCTGCTGTCTTCTCTTAGAGTGTGTTTAGGATCATCTATCCTGTGTAACACTTTTGCTTACTTTTGTATCCCTTTTTAATAGCTTGGCTTAGTTTGTGTCTTCTGTAATACCTACACACACTAGCACACCATAGACGAATTTAACAGCTATATCTAAATGCTGGTAAAAATCATATTGGAAAGGGTAACTCAGATAAGCGATCAGAGGAGTAACATATTAAGGGATAAACTTTGTGGAATAATACAAATAATTACATATAAAACAGCCATAATAAATAATAAAATTGAACACAGTAACAACTAAAATGAATATTTAGTTTTAATATTTTCAACTTATTAGACTTCTGAGTATCTCTTTTTTAGTAGGCAGTCATTTAATGATATTAATGGTGATTTTCCATAAGCCTTCGTCTCTCCCAGAGGTTTTCTATTTAAGACTTTAAAACAAATGAGTCAAAAAAAAAAAACGTGTTTGTGTCGTGATTCTGGAATCACTGAGGTTCAGCTTGTTAGGAGAACAGTGAAAAGGTCATATACCCCCATGTGCTGTAATGGCAGCACGTGTTAGAGAGTGAGGATCTTCTGTTTTGTATGTGATGCACTTGCAGTTGTGTTCTTAGTTAATACTTAAGTCTTCAAAGCGTATATCAGCATGGATGCTTAATACTTTTATCCCATTTACATGAAGGGAACGCTGCAGATAGAAAACATGAGTAGAAACAGGTAGAAAATACATACAATTGCACGTATTGTTTTTGTGCCAAGTATACTAGTGTACAAGTTTGAATGTTGTATATAAACTTCTTCTGTATTTAGGAAAAAGTTCAGAAAAAAAGTTACAGACAACTGAAGACCACTTTCGTTAATGTTACTTCTGAATGCCCACTGTAAGTGATTTTTCATAAATCTTATGGTTTCTTCATATACAAAGAATATTATATAATGAAGTTAATATTTCTCTTCATTTTTACAGGAATGATGTTTACAATTTTAATTTGAATGGAGCTGATGAGCCTGTTATAAAACTTGGAGTAAGCTAGAAATCAGTATTTTGTATTAGTAATTTGGTACTTATTTTGTATTCACTGTATTATTACAATGTATGTTTTTTGGCTTCCATTCTCTTATAGATATGCTTTAAGGTATTTTAAACTACTTTAAAACTTATTTTGTACAAACTTAGGTATATTTGGTTTCATTTAAAATCTTTTGGGCTGAGGTAGAGAAAAATGATTAATTAGGGAAGGGGGGGACTTACCACTACACCAAGAAAATCACTTTCCTTCTTGATACAAGACATTTTAAAACAATTACTTGCTTTGGTTTTAGTGTATTTTATAGTATTAACTTTCTTCTTAAATGTGAAAATACTTTTGTAAGCTTAATTTTATTGATGCACCTAATGATAGGAAGTGATAGAAACAAGAATTCATATATTTATTTAATACATATGTTTGCCTTATTTCGACACTAAGAAAAATTTTTTTAATGTTTATTCACAATCTAGATCCAGGAATTTCAAGCTACAGCTACAGAAGCCTGTGTGGATAATTCAATAAAATTGTAGGTGTTTTTATTACAATCAGATGGATCAGAGTAAAAGAAGTTTCTCAATTGTTCTTTTTCTTCAGTGTGTCCTCCCAGTCTGCGTGAGAGGTTCTAGTGTACTGGGAACACTCGTGGCAGGATGGCCCCGTTACATTTTGGACACTTTGGCCATTACTCCCGAAAGTGACACGTGTGTCCTCTGTTCTTGGCACATTAGCTGTGCATGTCCGATGATGAAGCTGGAAGGACTCAGTCCTTCATCAGACCTGTTATTTTTATAATGAACCCAGGTCAGAGCGGATGAGCAGCTTGGCCAGAATTATACAGTGAGCTGGTAAAAGAGCCAGGATGAAGACCCATGTCTAGCTGTCCAGTGCACATTACCTTAAGAGAACAAGTAATTAAATTAATTAAAATTAGGGGCGCCTGGATGGCTCAGTCGGTTAAGCAGCCTTCTTCAGCTCAGGTCATGATCTCACAGTTCATGGGTTTGAGCCCTGTGTCGGGCTCTGTGCTGACAGCTCAGAGCCTGGAGCTGCTTCAGATTTTTGTGTCTCCCTTTCTCTCTGCCCCTCCCCTACTCACACTCTGTTTCTCTCTCTCTCTCTCAAAAATAAATAAACATTAAAAATTAATTAATTTTTATTTTAAAAAATGTATCTTTTTGTTTAAGGATAGGTTTGAGGAATCATGATGAACTTGAACCTTCTCTCAAAACGAAAGATAAAAGAGTAAGTTATAATATCCTAATGTGTCCAGTAAGAACTATATTTAAAAACAAATTTCTGGGGCACCTGGGTGGCTCAGTCGGTTGAGCATCTGACTCTTGGTTTAGGCTCAGGTCCTCATCCCACGGTCTGTGAGATGGCGCTGACCGCACAGAGCCTGCTTAGGGTTCTCTCTACCCCTCCCCCCGCGTGTGCATGCCTTCGCTCTCAAATACGTAAACAAAAATTTCCATTGCCCAAGATGATCACAGATCTAGAAAACAAAAATATTTGTTTTTCCCCTCTATGAGATTGTTCGTGTGCCCACTATGACTTTGGTATGGTCTCCGAGCTATTTGTAATCGTCTGCTGATGGCAGATCAGGGAGCTTTAGTTACTTTCTTCGAAGGCATTAGCTCATGTCTGTGTGGAAGTAAGCTGTTTTAGGTTTTAAACAACAAAGTGGGAATTTCATTCTCCGGTCTGGATTCTGGGTGACTTTCTGGTTATGTTTTCTTAAGGCCAGGCATATCAGTGTGCCAAAAAATTACGAAGTTAGTTTTTCTGTTGCTTGGGTTGTTTCCGTTTTTTGGTTTTTGGCTTAACTTACCTTTAATGGTGTATAATGAGACACATTTCTTCATCTATTACAAGGATTGTTTCTTTTAATAGATCGTAGCACATCATAAAAGGAAGAATCTCTTCAGTGACAGTGACACAGAACGCAAGACCGATATCAGCTGGCTGAAAGGACCAAAACCCAAACCACCGCTCGTGGACTACAGCAGGGACAGGAATGCGAAGAAACGGAAAAGTGGCCAATCAAGTAAGAAATGACTTTTTGGTGAAATACTGCAAATGACGTTCGCATGTCAACGATGTGAAATGCTGTGTGAGCTGACAAGTATGTTAGTGTGTCCTTAGTGTTGATACCTACACAGCCTGACGGCCGGGGGAGAAGAGCAAATACAGCACACCCTGCAACGGCTTTGTGGCTTTTATTTTTAATACTATGGTCGTGTAGAAATTTCTTTTTTTTCCTTTTTTACCGGGATCTTACAGACACAAAATAGGATTGTCCTGTCCTTCGGTTCATGCACACTCTCCTCATTTGCCCACTCGTGGCCTCCTGCTGTGGACGACGTGTCACCAGAGACTCACGGGCCCAGCCCTACGCAGAGAGCAGGTCCTGGACATCCCAATTACGGTCTCACGACACACACCCTCTCCAGGAAGTCACATAAAAACATTGGGAAAACCGTTTTCTTGCAGAAATATTTTTGCCTAAATCTTCCACAGAACGCCTTCCCAGCACATGGCTTCTGCTTTGTCTAGGGAATCTCTTGAAGCAGTGAGATCAGAGTTTGAGGTATGGGTTTTTGGCTATAGACAAATACCATTTTCCTAGCTTGTTTAACTAAAACACTAAGATTTCACATACTCCATTTTTAAAAGGAGACCTTTTAAATTGATAGGTAAGAGAACCAGCCTTTATTTTATGTAAGGATAAAATATAACCAATAGTAGCCTCTGTGTATATGGGGGTGGGGTGGGTGACAGCTTAAACAGAAGTAAAAAGAGAAATCTGGAAATGAAGCTTGGCGCATGTTCGTAAATGAGACTGAATCTTGGAAACAGACGGAGCCATCATCTCCACGAAGGAGAGAAGCAGCAGGCTTATCGTATGTGAAAGAGGCGGCGGCCTGCGCCCCCAGTGTGTGCTGGGCAGGGAGCGTGGGGTGGGGGCGGGCACTGGGCCGACTCGTGCGAAGAGGCCGAAAGACGCAGCCGCTCCGGGCTCTGGGACTCTGCGGCAGTGTGCTGTCAGCCAGGAGACACTGGTACAAGCCATGTGCTCTCAGGGACTTTATACTCATTTGTAACATCTAGAGGAAACATTCAGGGTTAGAATAGTCAATAGTTTTAAAATTGAACTTCGCAGTCAACTGTTTTGTTTAAATGGCTGAAAGACTACAGGTCACTATGTAGCTTATTGCCACGATTGGAAGAGCTTTCTCCCAGAGCCTCGTCGCTTCCTTGGCTTGGGGACCCCATTTCTTAGGCTTCAGAGAATATTTAGAAAGTTTGATTGTGCCTGAAAAGCAAAAAAAAAAAAAAAAAGGAATAGGGACTAGACTAAAGCTACTCTTGGTAAATAGGGATGAATCTTAGAAACAACGAGTGGTGAAGAATAAAGCACACCATAGAATATTACATATGAGATGATACCGTTTTATAAAGTTCATTATCTTGTTTAAGGATTCATATCTGTGAAGTAAAACTTTTTTTTTTTTTTTTTTAAGACCAAGTGAATGAGAATTCGGGATAATGAAAACATTCCCTTTTGGCAGAGGGGAAATGGAGCATCAGAGAGTACACATAAATAGACAACATCATTATTCATAACTCAGCTTTTAAATTGAATGATAGGTGCATAGGTGTTCACTTTATAACTTATGTTACCAATGCTCACACACGTGTGAGAAGCGTCATGGTGTAAAGGAGGAGAAAAGACGACGCTCATTTGTATCCTGCCACACGCCGTGAAGTTATGGGTGTCAGTGTAGCCTCAAATCATCTTGAAATTCAAGTTTTTGAATGAATTTAAAATGTATTCTTGTTAGGATTTTAACTCCTATGCAGAAATATTCTAATACATTTTAATACCAGTTATTACCTATTTGAGAAATTTAACTTTATTTTCTTGAATTGCAGGACCATCTTTGGAAAGGGGACAATCAAAATCTAAAATGGTAAAACCAAGAAGTTTGTGTTCAAACATCCCTTGAAAATTATTTTTCTCTTATCATGTAAAAATTCATTTTTCATCTTGTGGTTTTATCCTTATCGTTACTTATTTCTCCATAATTGTTCTAGCCTGTGCATGCATACTCCTGCTTTATGACTTTTTGAATCATGTTGGCCTGTTTTAGGTCTGTTTTATTCTGTGATTATAATACCTATATTGGTTTCTCTTTTTTCCTCTCTTTCTCTTTTTTGTGTAAATTAGGTAATATATATACCAGGCCCCTCAGAGCTTTAGTGATAGCTATAGAAAAGGTGATAGGGGAGATATTTGGACGGAAAAAATAAAATCCGGTCTTTTTAAAGTATTAATCAAGAATCTTATTTTATTCCCACAAATATTTTATGTATTGTCACAGGACCAATTTTATAGCAAATAGCTTGTATTTCTTATAGCTCGCATATTGACCTACTAATTCAGAATTTTTTCTCCCAAAGACATCCAACAAAAATACCACCAAAAAGGTAGAGGAGACAGTTCCATATGGAAGAACCAGACTTCCACGAAGAGCGACAAAAACCAAAAAAAATTATAAAGATCTCTCAAATTCAGAATCAGAGAGTGAACAAGAATTTTCACATTCATTTAAAGAGAAATTGCTAGTAAAGGTAAATAGATACAATTCAGATTAAAAAATTCTAAAAAGCCTGCCTGTTAAAATCCTAAATAGAGAATATATTTTTGCAAAAATGTTGAATATGTCATATTTTAAGATTGAACCTTCTGTGTGAGAAATGTTACATACTAAAAATTGATCTTTAGGCAATATGTTAAAATTTCTGATAAGTTGGCATTGGTGTTACAAAACAGATGTTTGACTCTAATAAAATTAGAACTTTAAGATAATATTTTTGAATTAGAAAAGCACTTGATTTTCCCAAAATTATATTTCAGAAAAGTGCAGACTGTTGGGAAGCTGTGACTCTTTCTCTTGACTAGAAGCAAAAATCCTAGATCTGAGTTTCTTCCCATACCCTGCCCACCTGTGTCTGTCCCTGACTCCTTTCTGCCTCTTAATGGTACAGCCCTCTCCCCAGCCATCCATGCTGGAAAGCTTTCTTAACAATGTTAATAAAAAAAAAAAAAAAGAAAAAGAAAAATAGTGCTTATAGTTTTCCAGGTGCTATTCTAAGTACTTTATAGATTTAACTTTTTAAAATCTCTTAAGTACCATAGGTGACTAGCACTATTATTGACATCTCATTTTACAAACGAGAAATTGAGGCTCAGAGATGAGGGAACTTGCCCCAGGTCACACAGCTAGGAGGTGGTAAAACAAGGGTTTGAACCCAGGGAGTCCGGCGTTAAAGGCAGGCCTCTGATCTGATTGCACATAATTAAACTTCCACCGTGCTTTGTTTATAACACTGTTATCCTTTACTTGGAAGACTTTAAGAACTTCATAACTTAGGTCCGCATTTTCCGTCACTTCTTTCTTTAATTTACTCTGCATAGAGTCAGATGAGTCTTCCCAAGCCCCTCTCATCATCTCCCTTTTCAAAGAGAAATGCTGACAATCTGCATGGGCAGATAGTGCATCAGAAGACCTTGGCAAGCTCATTTCCCCTGCTCCTTGGTGTGTACCCAGAGCTGAAGCAGCCAGATGGGCCAATCTGTGACCCCCCCTGACACGGCCGTGCTCCGCTCCCGGGGCTCTGTCTCCCCTCCCCGACTTCTCTCTGACTCCCGGTCACGCCAAGTACCGTGACATCCAGGAACTCTTTCTGGTTTCCCTAAACTGGATATAATCTTCTTCCAGCACTTTATTTGTGTTTCTTATGATATTATAGTCTATGTATTATATCTTCCTGTGAATTCATTGTCCGCCTTCTCTGAGCAGAAGGTCCTTCACTACTCCTGTTGAAACCCCTGTTGTGTCGGTATATAGTAACAGAAGATATTTGATATTTCAGCATGATTTGTTTTATGTGTCCAAGTATAAACTGCTGTATTCAAGTATAATTTAAAAGTTATCAATACATTTAGGAGGAGAATATACATTCTAGAAGGAAAACCAGAAAGCTACCAAAGAAACAGAAGAAAGCCTTCTCTGCGGAAACACAGAAGGATATATCAAAAGAATGGAAAAATTCATCTCTACTAAAAGACGCTGTAGGAGATCGTAGCCTCGGCGTGTCTCCTGCATCTCTGTCTGGCAGCGCATCATCTATCGAAGTCATGAGAGGTCAGCGTCAGTTTTTTCTTTTAAATATTCAGCAAGCTTCTGTTATAGCTCTGTGAAAACACAGTTTGAAGATAAATCTTAAATATGCTCCTCAAAGTTGCAGGTAGTCAAAACTCCATTTTTTGAACTAGTTAATGCGAGTAACTTGGTCTTTGCTAAGTAGTCACCATGACACTCAAGTTTTTCATGGTAGGAAATTAAAGACCAAATGGTTCAATATGGAAAATATTTAATGTATATTTACACATTATAATGTGAACACTTAAATCAACTTTTAGGCTTTGAATCCCCAAATATATTAAATAATGTGAAAGTAATGATGGGGATTTCTACTCTTTCTTTTTTACATTTCCTTGATAAAAGTCTGCAAGGAATGTCATGGTCATTCCATGGTCCTATGGTGGATTATCTTCATGAATTGAGGTTTGCTTTCATTTAAAGATAACTCACAAAAATTTATATTCTTTGGAACTCTGGTATACACGCATGCACGCCTGCACACACACATTTCTAGTAAAGTAACTATAAGTTTGCGCCTTTTTTCAGTTCTTTTTAAGGATATTTTAAAGCATCTCCAAGCATCCATAAGTTAATATATACTTTCTTCAACGCACCTATTTTGTTCTTTACTAGGATATTTTTTCAATGCTCAGGACCACTGACATCTCAGATAACCACCTACTAGAACAGAGATGCATGTGCCCTGATTTGATCTGAAAACTAAGAATCCATTTACACTAAGGCCTATTTCAGCTGTGAATTTCCTCATCTGTATATGAAGGATTTAGATCAGATGATTTCCTAAGCCATCTCCAACCAGAAAATTCTGTGACTTTACCATATAACAGTTCTGGCTATGATGTCAGAATACTCCAGACCATGCTTAGGGTGATAATTACAGGGCAGCTCAGCTCATACTATTGATACTTTTGTTTGAAATTTTGAAAATTGTATAGTTACAATGACATCTTAAATGGAGCCATTAATATTTTTCAAAGTCCTACATATTATTTTAACATAAATTAAAATTGATTTATTAAATGTTTTATCTTTTTAAATATGAATAAGGATTTGATAAATCATGTAGTCTTAGGATTTCATCTTGCTACCTCTGAAGCAGACATCAATGATAACGCCTGTCTTCTGTGTTTTGTGAGGCAATGCAGGCATAGAGGAAGTAACGGAGAAGCGTTTTGCTCAGGATTATGACTGCGTAACAAAATCTGTATCACCTTATTTGAAAACTTCATCACCTGAGTCTTTAAACAGCACATATGGAAGTTCAATAAAGTCACCTGAAAACAATGACAAAAATTTATGTGCAAGAGAACGTTGCTCACCAATTCCACGATCCTGCTCGTTGGTAAGAACACACGCTATTTTCTGCCTTTACCAGATGTATTTAAAGTGGGGAAATCATCTCACTCTGAGTTTAATCAAGTGTGCATTGCTTGTCCACCTAGCTTAGGGTTCTGGGTTTGGTCTGTGGGACAAGAATAACATGCTGATAAGTAAAACAGCCTCTTTGAATCTGATGGCCTCATAAACAGCTGTCTGGGGGAGGGGTGGCGTGAGGAGTACTGAGTGCTGTCTAGAGAGTTCTGCCAGGAGTGACCCCGCGACAGAGGTGCTGCTCACTCATCTGTGCGTCATAGTCAATGGATGAGCATTAAAGTGAACCAAGTTAGTGATTCAGTGGGGAATTCTTTGGTCTTTCTCTTGTATGTTGTAAAAAGACAGAGAGACATTAAAGATAGGAATCACGTATGGTCAAAGTGAGGAAGTGAACCACAAAATGTCATGCCTGCAAAGAGGAGTTTGAAGTTGTAGCTACTTCAGTCCCAGTTTAAAACCCACCCCACTGCCATCCCCTTTTGGCTTGGGTTGTATCGATGGCTGGAATTGGAGGATTTTATAGTTCTCTATAGGTCTCTCTATAAAGTTCTAGAACTGATTGCCAAGATAACATGGTTTGCCGTAACTGGGTATAGCTGAAAGACTTTCGAGTGAGACAGAATTGCAGTTAAGTCCTGACTCCACGATTTGCTTGCTGCATAATACTTTACAAGTTAATGAATCCCTCGGCACCTCAGTTTTCTCATCTGTACAATAGGATAGTGAAAAATCAGTCTGATGGTGCAAGCAGAATACCTGACGTGTAGTAAGTGCCCAGACATATTCTCCTCTTGACCGTGCTGACATCTGTCTATGGACATGGAGTTAACGAGAGTCGGTGCACCTACGGCCCAGATCGGAGGCCTCTGACAAAACCCGACTCCTGTCCTACCGCTTTGAACCAAATGTTAGGATTTCTGCAGGACGTCGAGGCCCTCTCATCCTGTTGAACCAGTAGTTCTCACAGAACACATTTCTCTGACAAAGTCTCCTCCGAGACCTCCAGTGTACCAAACCGAAACGGAGCCACAGCAGGGAAAGCAGACAGGTCTAAGCCCTGGCCTGCTCACCCCCGTCCCAGGTAACCCCCAGGCACCTTTGCCAGGCTCTCACCTGGAGAACACCAGTTCTTCGCCAGGTCATCATCCCGTGGCCCTTTGCTCTGCCATCCTTTGTGTCCCTGAGTCCTCTAGTCCGATCTTGCAAATCTCAAAACCTAGGGGCGTCCCTCCCCACTTTCCTTTCATCCTACTCTGTGCTAGTCAGAATTTTGTTTCCCATTTACTGTTGACTCGGAGATTATTAGAAGTTTGTTGTATAAATTAGCTCTGTCAGCACACGCTCCCCATCCCTGCTCCTGGGCAGTGGCCACGTTTCCCTACAGTTTTACTGAGACCCCATGTGCTGTCCTCACCGGTCTGATGCATAGTGCTAACTTTGGTTTGCATTTTACTGATTGAAAACATCAGTGGGTACTTCAGTGTTTTTTGGCCATTTTGTGAATTGGCGCTTTTTTCCCTAATTTTTTACTTGTTTTTTTTCTAATACATTTGTAGTTCTTAAAATACTCTAGATACTAATTCTATATTGGTTATGTATATACAGTCTAAACATTCTTTCTCCAATAGCTATAATTTCACTTAAACAATTTCCGTGTGACAAAACATGTTATAATGACATTTACCAGAGTCTTTTTGTGATCCAGAAATCCCTCACCTGTTGTCATATTGGTCTGGTAAACATGTTTTCACTGTTAGGTCTAGGGAGTTAGTGCAGCCTCTTGCATGAAGTGCCCTCCTTTCTCCATCGTTTGGAAAGCTAATCGTGCGCAGCCTGGGCAGCCAGCTGCTGGACACTGTTCGGTGAGACCGGCCAGTCTGTCTCTGTGCTGAGGCCGCATCGCTGTCCTTGGTGTAGTCTCTCACACTTGCATGGTGTTTCACCACCCCTGGCCTCTTATTCTTTCCTTCTAACTCCTCATGGCCCTTCAATCAGCCATATAAATTTTGGAATTACGAAGAATTGCCCTTTCCCAGATTGATACTGGGAGCTTTCTCACCCATATGTTTTTCTCTCTACATTTTGGTGTTGCCAAAAATGTATGCCCACAAAATTATGCCAAATCTTCCACAAAGAAAATCAATTCCTGTATTTTTGGGTTTTCTTTTTGCTGTATTAAACAAAGACCTTAAATTTTTTTTGAGTTTTTAACTTTTTGCCTTGTATAGAAACACTGGATTTTTATAGCTCCAGCTGCCTTCACTAATTTTGTCATAATTTCCTTCTTAGGTTCTCTTGGATTTTGGATATAGACAGTTACTCATGATATTTTTTTTTTGCATTTTCCATTCCAGTCCTCATCCTTACCCTTTTATTGTTCAGGTGACTGTGACCTCTGGGGCAAGTGAACTAGAGGCCACACTAGTCGACAAACTTCTCCACAGGCTTTGTAGATACTTACCAGATTACTGCTTCAGTTGTCCAAGGACTTTTCCCTGCTTATGAATGGGTGAATTTTAGCAGCATGAATTATTCTCTTGAAATATAAGTCATTTTGGTGTAATATTGTTGTGGTTTTGTTTTTGGCTTTAAATAATTTTCTAATTTCCTTTGGGTTTCTGTAGGTCTTGTTCATCCGTAGGACAGGCATTCTCCAATTAGTAATTGTTGGGCATAGAAAAAATATAAATTCTGGGATACTTACACTAGAAACGCGTAATTCCGCCAGCATTTCAGATGTAAGCAGTGTATGAAAGTTGAACTGACACATAACAAGATCATATACAAGAGCAGTAGAGGTTTGAAGGGTAGTATTGCCATCAAACTTAAACTAAGATTGTTCTTGTAAGAATCGGACTACTGGCCCTAAATAATAACTACAGTTTAATATTTTTCAACTTATTACTTGAAAATCTGATGTTTATGAAGATTGGGGGAAAAAGTTGAAAAATTTTAAATGAGATGTTGTAAGTTCTTGAATACTGGAGATATAGTTGTTGAAGCACTAACATGTATTTATAACTGGGACTTTTGGGTTTCACGATAATTTAGAAATCAGGTGTAATTTGTGCCATGATAGCAGTCCATCAACAGAAATGTTTTTAATAATCTGTAAGACACAGAACAATAAGGGAGAATTTTACAGCTTGGGGGGTGAGGGCTGGGAAGGGACCTAAACAAATCACTTGCTTTAGGATTTGAGAAAGATGGTCAAAGGTGAAGCCATGAGCATCTACAGATTTTTTTTTCCCCTATTTCTAATACCTGTTTTAGGGAAATCCTTCAGCATCTCCACTCTCTATGTCTAGTGAAGGAAGAGAGCAAATACGGTGTGACATTCCTTGTGACTCAACTCATATATCAGGTTTGTAGTCAGAACATAGCTTTAAAAACAGTATTACTGAACTACCATGAAATATCACTTTCTAAAGCAATTACATCTTAAGTCATACCATTTATTCAGGTTAGTTGTCAAACTGAAAATAAGCTGGATAGAATTTAATGCACAGCTGCCTAAAACAATGCAAATAAATCACTGAAAGGCTTTTTTTGATAAAAGCAAGAAAATTATTAGGTTATTTTTAATCAAGATTGTAGTGCTATTGTTTTTTAACTGTTCTTAAGGCCCCATACCGCGTCTTAGTCGCAAACCAAGGTACATAGAAGAAGACGATCTAAGTGATGCTGATGTAGTAGAACTGGAGGAGGAGGAGGAAGGGGGAGGCTACTTACTTCCCAGAACACTCTCGAGAACCGAAGAGACAGATAATCACACTTACAGAGGTAGGTGGATCACATGCCTGGGTCGAAATGCAAGGAAATGTGGAAGGTGGTTCCTTAGGTCTCAAATGATCCACACAGAAACACACCCCCTTTGTAAAAAGGACTTGGGGGAAGTCTCCTAAGGATGGTGCTCTGTCACCACCTTCGCTTTACGTGAGTAATGTGGTAGTCAGCGTCTTTTAAATCTCATAAATCCTCTTCACCATTCTCTTGCTGATTACCACAGGTAAGTTTTACTAGAATATAAATTTACGGATAGATTGGTATGTCACTAAATATTTGGTTGTTAACATGAAAATGGTTTAAAAAATAACCATTCCATTTCAGTGTTAACATTTTGGCCTTTAATATTCATGCCAAGAGAATTTTTGAGAGATGAAAATATTTTTAACTGCCTTTTATGTCCTATTCTTAGATCACACACAGAATCTGAAAATAAGGTTTTGTTCTCGGCCGCATGACAAGAAAGGCTAAATTTGTAATAATGCTGATTGTCTCCATTTTTTAGTATCTGAAAGTATATCTCCGTTATCCACAAATGACTTGTCTCCTCCTGCGGAGAGCTGGGAAAGTGAAATTTCAGATACGGGGATGATGCGTGAGAAGCTCAATACAGAATTTAGGAAGGAATTTCCTGTAAGTTACCATTCTTTAAATGACAATTTATACCCAATAATATGATACTATGCCACCTGGCTACTAGACTAGCAACTCGTTCGATCCTTTGACAACACCCATTTATGAATTTGCTTTTCCTCACTAGACTGGTGAAAAGTGGAGGGATTTGTCTTCTGAGCCAGGTTTCTCTTCTCAAATCTGGGCATTATCCATATTTTCTTTTCCTAGATTCTTTGTCTTATTTTCCTTTTCAATTTGTTTACCATTTTGACTGTTTAATGATTTTTCTTTTTTTCTGAACAATTTTCTTCCCATGCCTCATCTTTCCATTGCCACTGAGGCTCCGACGAGGTGATATTTGCAAAATTCCTTTCTAAAACAACATTTAACTGTTGTTTTCTCCACCTCCCTCTTCATCTGACATGCCTGTGTTGGGGATAGTTCTCTTCGCCTCCTGTTATCGTCTGTGGAAAAACAGCTTTTATCATCAGCCCCTCTCTTACTGGTAGTCTTCCTCCCTCAGAAAGGACTTAAGATTCTGTATATTTTATTTTAATTATCAAAGGTCAAGCTATAAACAGAGAAGCCCTGATTTATGTATGTCTGTTCTGTTCTGCATCTGGCCAGATCCAGCAAATACATGTTTTTGTGGAAAACAGTAATAATTGAGTGTGAGTTTAGACTCTATTCCTGAAGAGAATTAGAATCTCTATAATTATGCAATATAGCATTTTATAAATAATGTCGAGTATGGTGTCCTTATGGAAACAATGATCAAGTCAATCCTTGGTCAGAATTTTCTTGATGGAACCAGACATGGCTCTGACTGAGCTTTTTTATTAGCACTTCAGTGTCATTTTTTTCACTTTTCCTTAGTCATTTGCATGGTAAAGGCTTAGTTCTTAACATAGTCTTGGTTAGATTATTATTTTGTAAACAGTTTTCAAGTTAAAAATGTTTTTCAGAACTGCCAAAAATCAATGGAATATTTTATAAAGCAGTCTTGGCAAACAACTCGACGACATCTGAACGCAGTGAACCGTCAGATTCAGGAATACAGGTCTGTAATAAAAACCTTGTTTGAAATCTTCTGAATGCTGTAGCTTAAAAAAATTCTCATTTTCTTTCTTCAATAGGATCAAAAAACTTGATAAATTCCAATTCGTCATCATAGAGGAGCTGGAGAATTTTGAAAAAGATTCGCAGTCTTTAAAAGACTTGGAGAAGGAATTTGTGGTTTGTGCTTTTTTTTTTTTTTAAAGAGCTACACTCGAGAAAACTTCTGTTAATTTTGTTCTTTAGAAAATAGTTATAGGGGCACCTGGTGGCTCAGTCGGTTAAGCATCTGACTTCGGCTCAGGTCGTGATCTGATGGTGCAGGCGTCTGAGCCCCGCTTTGGGCTCTGTGCTGACAGCTCACAGCCTACAGCCTGCTTGGGATTCTGCGTCTCCGTCTGTCTCTCCCAAAAAATAAACATTAAAAAAGAGTTTAGATTTCATATAGACGTAAGCTTATGAGTACCTTTGATAAATGAGGAAAATCCTGAGACAGCGTATGACGTCTAGAATATACTTAGCATCCAGCCAAGTTGTTTATTTAAATTAGGAACAGGAATATAGGACTTCTGCAAGTTTCACTTTTTGTCTTTTTAAATGCAGGATTTTGGGGAGAAGCTATTTCAGAAGTTCAGTGCCTATCAAAAGAGTGAGCGGCAGAGGTTGGTGTGGCATTCTTACGGACTATGGCCTACATGCATTATTCATTTTTAGATAACATAAACATCCCTATAGTGTAGCGATCTGGTAAATACAAGGTGCCTTCCTTTGTCAGGCTTCGCCACCTGAAAACGTCACTGGCCAAAAACGTCTTCTACAACCCTGACCATGAAGACACTATTTTTAAGTCTCAGGTACAAGCTTTTTTACATTCGCACATATAATCTCTCGATACATTGTCGCTGTGAAAATTTTACAGCAAACGTCACAGGTGAAATACTGATTTGCAGATGTGCTCGCTGAAGGAGGACATGAGGGCGCTGCAGGAAGGGCTCCTGAAGGATGTGGTGAGTGGCGCTCTCGTGGGGCTCCCGCGCCCCCACAGGCCTTTCTCCTCTCTGTGTGGAGGGAGGCAGTGTGTCAGCCCAGTGGGTTTAGCTCTTGAAATTATTCTAGAGTAATGGGGCAGATTTATAGTAAAATGTTAATAGCAGTGATTTAAATGAGTCCCTCCTAAGGAAAAAAAGAGTATCCATTTGAAAATGTTTAAATGAGCTAACAGAATAACTTCTTTGTTCTGTACCTAAGCACTGTACCCGGTTGCAGACCTCTGCGGTGCCTTCACCAGAATTACTGTCCACTCGGGCAGCAAGACGCCGTTAACTTAGGTTTGAGGATAATAGTAGTGGACTCTCCCACGGTCTACTAGCCCAGCAGCTGCACGCTGGGGGAAAGCGCGCCTGGGGGTGAGGGGTCCAAAGGCACTGCCCTCAAAGATGGCAGACATTTGTATGTCGACTGTAATACCTCCTGTACACAAAGTGCTCATGTACTGAATTTTACTAGAACCTCAACATGCTGGGGTAGCAGAGGAGCAGGCGCCTGCGGTGAAGACAGTCTAGCTTGAGGCAGTCTAGAAAGAAATCTCAATAACGGTTTGGGATTTAAAAGACGGGGTCTCTGCACTGATCATCTAGAATATCCGTGCTGAGCCCTGACGTCCAGGACTAAGTGGGTCCTGGACGGCTGGACAGAATGAACACGGATACAAAATACCTTTAGGAAAGGGGTTGCTTTAAAAAGAATCCCTAATAGCAGCTTTTTTTCTGTTTGATGGTTTTATAGTGATAATTTAAAATCTAAGTGTGATTCCCCCCCCCCCCCCACCTATAGCAAGAAGAGGAGCTCCTTAAGGTACGCCGAGGACTGCTGTCATTATTCATGGCTCACGAAAGAAACCTTCCCGTGTGACGCCCAGGTGTCGTCAGGGCGCTGTGGCAGGAAGCACCCGGCAGCTCTACAAACCACACTGTCGTTGGAGCCTCCACGTCCGAAGAAATGTAGCCTCATGGATGAGAAAGAGCCACTCTCAAAAGCCTAGTACTATGCAGACCATTCTATTTTTAGGGAGAAGTTTGGAGGAAGTCAAATAGTAAAGGAATTTTGCTTTTTTCTTTAGTACAATTTTTGTTAGACAAATGTCACTGAGTTAACTATACTCACAAAACTAGTTTCTCTAATAAACTAAAATTTATCATAAAATGTATTTTTAAATGAATGCAGTTTGACTAAATATAAGGTATTACTAGTTCAGAATATGTTACATATGATACAAATCTAGCCCTGCTGAGAAGGGAGAGACCCTCTGATGTGAACTGCTGGCCGGCGTGGGGGCGGCGCCTTCAGCGCCCTGCTGGGCTGGGGCATGTGGCTACTCACTTCGGGGCCAGGATCAGAAATGTTTCCTAAACATTTTCATTCTAGGTAGATATCTTAACTGCTAAGCATGCTGTTTTGACAAGTACTTTTTAAGCTCTAACTGTTCACTGTAATATTTTGCTGGAATATAAAAATACACATTTAATTGTATAATAAAGTTGAAATGCTATGTCACTTGGATAAGTACTAGTTTCATGAATCATTTTCCTATTTGATGAACATCGGATCAAACAGAACATCCCTGGACAATCAGACGCCTGAAGCATGAAGTGCAGCAGCCTCGCCCCCTCGTGCGCGCCTGCTGAGCGGTGGCAGAGGACGTGACTGCCACCAGCACTGAGACGGCGTGGTAGAAGTGGCTTTCTCAGTGTGGACAAGCAGAAGGAAACGCTTCCCGTCGTGGCTTTGCCCAGTTATGATTGGGCGCAGGCATGTTGTGTCACAGTAAATAATACTCAGGATTGCAGCTCTGTGTTTCCCTGTGAGACCCCAGAACTGCTTGCTTGACGACAGGCCTCCCCGCCCAGCTTGCTCTTTGGCCACGCTGCCTGTACGTGGAGTCCGGCCCGAGTTCGAGCTGGGGCCTGGCCAGTGCCAGGACTTGTGCACCCGGACCTTTCTCTCTCTCCACCTTGCTGTCTAGAGTCGGCCTGGGCTGTTCGCTCCACCGCTGTTTTGCTAAGCCTGTGCCCTTTCCTGTCCCTCCTTCCTTCCCTATTCTAGAGTCTTTGGTCAAAAAGAACTCTCTCCTCTCACTGAATCTGCTAATTCGCACCCCTTGTTCCACAACCTGAACGTCACTGGAGAAGAACCACATAATCAAGCTGAAGGTTATGACTGTGTATTTCAAATGGCTGCTCAGCAATCCTGACTTGCCCTTGCTGACGTGGCTTTGCCACATTTCCAGACTATTCCCAGTCAACAGCTCCTCGGTCTGAGGGCCTCACCTCCTACTTTCCTCATCCTTCCTTCCTGAAATCGGCATGTTACCTGTGTCGATACCAGTATTGCCTGATTTCTCGCATGTTCCAATGGCACATTTGCCTCTTTATTTAAGGACTGTCCCCCACTAGTGCTCTGCACCTGACCGTCTTTGGCATCCCTCTGAAGGGAGTAGAGCCCACACTTACTAACACACACGCAAAACAAAACAAGGCCCTTGGCAGTGAGCTCCCCTCTAACTGCGGCCTGCCCTGTGTAACTCACTCACCTTCCCACAGAGCAGAGGGAAACACTTGTCTTGGTACTGTGGCAACTCGGACACTTGCTGATTGCTCCTCACACCTTCCCTCAGTCCAGCTTCTTTATCGACACCTTTTCTCAAAACTATTCTTTATCAACACCATCAGTGATTTACTTTAATCTCTGTCTTCTTAACTGAGCTTCTCAATGCCTGGTGACCCAGACTTCGCCTGGACTATTTTCCACTCATCTCTGGCTGGCTTTCCCTTTGCGTCTTAATGTGGGGCTCATTCCTCAGTCTACACTTCCTCCTTAGGTAACTTCATCTGCTCCCATGTAATCATTGTCTCTGTGTTGACTTCCAAATGGATCTAGGTTCTGACCGTTACTTTGGACATAAGCATCTCATATACACTCGTTATTGATAGTTCTAATGAACATCTCAGGTCTCAAAACAACCCTTGAGGTCTCTCCCTTGGCATTCTTTCTCAACACCAAAGGAAAAATAAACGTCTCTCAATCTCAGTAAATGTCACTTTTAGCCACCCAACTATGCAAGCCAAAACCTAGAAGGAATTTCTGATTTCTCTTTTTCCCTTAAATGAAACTAAGTGGCTATTTAGTTTATCAAGTCCTGCAAATTTTACTGCCCAAGTATGTCCCAAAAGTGTAATTTATGTCACACCATCACTACTATTGACAGTGTCAATACTTTTTGCACAGACTACACACCAGCTCCTGAATGGCCTACCAGCATTCACACTTGTCTCCTTCCACAACCCTTTCCTGACTTTGCAGCCAATACATCCTTGCTAAGTCAGAAATCCTAACATGCCACTTCCTTGAGACTCTGCAGTGACCACATCCTCTTAAGTAACTAATGGGCCAAAGAAGAAATCAAAGGGAGGTGAGAATAGACTTTGGGACAAATGAAAAGGCAGCATCCTGAAACTTCTATGACACATGTAATCAGTGCTGAGAGGGGCATTTACAGCTGTAAATTTATAGAAGTTAAAAACAACTCAAATCAATAACCCAACTTTAAAAAACAAGAAGAAAGAGTAAAGGACACCCAAAGCTATTATAAGGAAATAATAAAGATTAAATATTTAAGGGGAAAAACCACAGTAAAATGCAAAAGCAACAGAAAAATCAATAAAACCAAAAGTTGGTAAACAGACTGTGATAGAAGACTAAATTTTCTAAAATCAAGAATGAAAATTGGGGATATTACCACTGACCTTACAGAAAGGACTATGAGAACACTAGAAACAGTTGTATGGCAACAAATTAGATAATTCATGTGAAAGTGGTGAATTCCTAGAAACACAAACTATCAAAACTTACTTGAGAAGAAACAAAATCTGAACAATCCTGTAACATATAAAGAGATTGAATCAGTAATCAACAAAAGATTCCACCAAACGTTTAAATAAGAATTAACACTAGAAAATAGAAGAGAGAACATTCCTAACTCTATGAGACCAGCATTCCCTTGCTCCTAAAGTCAAATAAAGACATCACAAAAAACTGCAGACCAGGATACCTTATGAATGTAAGGTAAAAATCCCCCACAAAATAACAGCAAGCTGGATTCAGCAGCACATTAAAAGGGATACATTTGACGAAGGAGTTAAAGATTTGCACATGCAAACCATGAAATGTTGTTGGTAAAAATTAAGGAGGATCTGAGTGGAAGACATCTCATGGTCATTGAGTACAAGACTTAATATTGTCAAGATGGCAGTCCTCTGAAGTAATTTACAGATGGAATGCAATCCCTATCAAAATCCCAATGGCCTTTTTGCAGAAATAAAAAAGCTGATCCTAAAAATCAAATGGAAATGGAAGGGGCCCCACAAAGCAAAACAATGCAAAAAATAATAATACTAATAATGCATTTGGAGTCTCACACTTTGCGATGTTACACTTACTACAGAGCTACATCAGTCAAAACCACGTAGTGCCTTGATAAGAAGAGACGTCTAGGCCAGTGGTGAGACATGGTGGTCCAGAGGGAAGCCTGCTCACCTGTGGCCAATCGAGTTTTATCAAGAGGGCCTAGACCATTTGGTGGGGAAAGGAACAATCTTCCAACACATAGCTCAGGACAGCTGGCTAGCCCCATGCAAAACAATGAGGTTGTGCCCTGACCCTCTCACCACACATAAAAAATAAGCTGATCCAAAACCTAAAATAGTTAAAACGATAAAACTCTTAGGAAAAAACATAAAGAGTAAATCTTCATGACCTTGGATTTGGCAGTAGATTCTTAGATAAGACACCGAAAGCAACAGAAAACAATGAGACTTGAAAGAAAAGCTTTGTGCAAAGATAGTTTCATAGAAGTGAAAAGACAACCTACAGAATGGGAGAAAATGCTTCCAGATCACATACCTGATTAGGACCTAAGATGTATCTAGAATATATGAAGAATTCTTACAACTAAGCAACAAAATGACAAATGACCCAATTAAAATATGGGTGAAGGACTTGCATGACCATTTCTCCAGAGACGTACCCATGGCCACAAGCACACGAACACTCACAGAATATCATCAGTCATTAGGAAATTGCCAATCAAAACCATACTGAGATGCCGCTTCACACCCCCCAGAATGGCGAGAATCAAGGAACAGAAAGTAAGTGTTGGCAAGCTTGTGCAAGAATTGGAACCCTTGTGTGTTTCTGGGGAAGTAAAATGCGCAGCTGCTGTGCAAACCAGTTTGGTCGTTCCTCAAGAGTTAAACGTGGAATCATCCCACAACTGAGCAACCTCACCCTTTGGTGTCTATCCTAAGAATTGAAAACATGGTCAACAAACACCTGTCTAAGAATGTGCACAGAAGCTCTAGTCACGACAGCCACTGTGGACACGGCCCACGTGGGCATCACACAAATAAACATGTAGTATATCTACACATGGACTCCTACTCAGCCATGAGAGGAAGAAGCACTGATTCATGTATCAATGTAGATGAGCTTCAAGAATATTACGCTAAGTGAAAAAATAAACACAAAGGTTATACCGTAACACTGGACGAATCTGCAATCTCGAGAATATGTAAGTCCGTGGAGACAAGGCAGAAGGGTGGCTGCCCTGGGCTGGGGGAAGGGAAGGCGAGGAGTACCTGCTTCAAGGGTACAGAGTCCCCTCTGTGATGGAAATGTTCTGGAACCAGACAGAAGTAGCGGTTGTATGGGCTTGTGTGTGTATTAAAGGCCACTAAACAGCACTCTTGACATGGTTAACTTTAGGTCATCTACATTTCACCGCAATTTACTTAAAGAAGAAAAACAACCCACAAAATCTCTCCAGAGGTGTCCTTTGCACTTTAAGACCCAGCCTTTAAATCAGGACGTCTGAGTCCCTACGTGAGCTGGCCTCTCTCCCTTTCCTCACCCTTATTTACTGTTCCTCTCCTCTCGTGCAGTACACTTCAAGCAACATGCCATGAACAACCACGGTCCTATCTCAGAGTCTTTGCTCCTGGGAACGCGCTGTCTTTCTGAGAGGTCTTCCTCACAATCCTATTGATGTTAGTATCACTCCAGAAATTTCTTTCTTCCTCCCTTCCATAACCCCATTCCTATAAATTCTACAAGAATAGGAACCTGTCTGTCTTGTTCACTTGTGAACAGTAACTTATGTCACTACTTCCAGGAGCTAAAAAGTACTGACTGAACCATCCAAGGGCCCCAAGAATCAGATGTTTTTAATGAGATCTGTCTCTTGTACTATCTGGACCTTCAGATGCTATAACTTTGGTTTATGCTGCAATAGCAATAATTTTAAATGCAAGGAAGTTGATGGGGTGTGGGTTTTCACACTAATGAAACGCTTGCTTTAATATCAATAGGGCCTTTACTGGGCGCCCCCATGGGAGCCTCAACAGGTTAAGTGTCTGATTTCGGCTCAGGTCATGATCTCATGGTTTGTGGGTCTGAGTCCCACGTCAGGCTCTGTGCTGACAGCTCGGAGCCTGGAGCCTGATTCGGATTCTGTGTCTCCCTCTCTGTTACTCCCTTTTTGCTCGCTCTCTCTCAAAAATAAGATTAAAAAATATTTTTAATAGGGCTTTTATTATTCACCAAATAAAACGTGCATTTTACGCAAGTCAACTACTGTCAGTATGAGTTTATAATAAATACCAATGTTTGAGACAGATTTAATGTTTAAAAATTTTTAAGCTTATTTAGAAACAATATAGCTATTTCGCTTTGTTCACTTTTAACATTTTCTATTATATACCTATTTAAACTTAAGAAAAATTAGAGCAGGCGTTGGCAAATGACCTAAAAGACCATATAGTAAACGTTTTAGGCTTTGTGGACCAACAGGTAAATCTGAGAACATATGATATGGGTCTTATATAAACATGTCAAGTGTAACCATTTAAAAATGTAAGATCCATTCTTAACTTGCAGCCCATTAAAAAAAAAAAAAGGCAGGCCAGATTTGGTCTGCGGTTGTCATTTGTAAGACCCCTAGTGTAGAAGAAAACTTTTAAAGGTCAGCTCTCTTCTTTATTATAAATTTCTTAATTCATCTTACTATCTAACAAAAATAGTGATTTAAATCAATTTTGCATTAGCAGAGGCTAATGATTATGTTAACGAACAATTTCTTGATTTTCCTATTTCAAACATATTAAAAATAAATGATCATTATAGCCAATCATTTATATTTCTTACCTGGATTGCAACTTAGTGCCACGTTGGTGCGGGGTTATCACATGTCCTCAACCAAATGGAGCCGTAAAGTGGTCATTATTCCAGAGAACATGTGGGAGAGAGAGAAGTGTTGAGCATTAGCAGAGCCAAGCAGAAACGTAACTCGTCAGCTCTAGACATGACCACGGAGGCCCACACGCCACCAGATCCCGGGACCACGGATGCTGAGTGGATCATCGGCGCGGTGTCCGTTCAGCCCTCGGTTCCGTGGTAAACTGGCGGCCCACAGCCTCGCACTCCACTCCGGCCTCAGCACAAGGGGTGAGGTTCCCAGTGGAGGGAGGCAGCTCCTCAAGCCGGCTGTCGTCACCACCTGTTAGCCCGTAAGCCACCCCGGCTCCTGTCCGGGAATTCGTCCTCCGTTCCTGAACACAGTGAAAGGGAGGTTCAAGCAAGCAGAGGAGGATTCCAACCCCCGTGAGCCAACAGCGGAAGCAGGATTCTGATCACAGTAACACATTAGGAACAGTAGCAACAAAGTAAGATCAAGGTGTTAGGTGTTCCCGAGACTGCTCTGTGCCCCACCGGGGGTCCCCAGTGTCACCTGGTTCTCTGGGGGGAAGGCAGGGAATGGACCATTCTGAGGGCACACACCTGCACTGCAGGAACACTTTCAGGACACGGATCTCTGCATGCAGACGGCAGTAGTGCGTCTATAAGGGCATGTTTTTAAGAATGAGTAGCATGTATGCCATGTCCGGTTTCTCTCCCACTGCTTATTGTCCAGAAAATGTGATTTTTAGAATTTCCCTGTTCACCTTCTTTAAAGGAGAGTGAACAGTGGACTCTAAACATAAAACACCATTCTGTTCTCCATAAGGCAGTGGGACCGATCGCTAGTAGCTTTTCCACCGTTCATTCTAACAGCGTCTAGATACAAACTAGCGGTCTGTCCCTAAGATCACGGTCAGTAAGTCTACAGAAGAATGACTTTATGGTGACTCGTTGTTTAAAACTATTTTCGTATGTTCCGTTTGACTCTCCACATGCTCAGCTTCTTCACATCTCAGAGGTTTCTTTCACATGAAAAACTCTGAAAAACAATCTCAGGAAAAGAACTTGGGCAAATGGAGATTAGAAGCACGTAAGACTAATGATTTTAACAATACAGTTAGAATTTTCCATTTCTGGATTTGGATTTGCTGCTAAAGAACTGGGGCTATGTGGCTAAGCACTTGCATTTTCACCTCCAGAATTTAGACCTGTAATTACCATGTATTTCCACAAGATGGACTTCTTGATGTTAGGGTTTTGGGTTTTCTTGGGGGGGAGGGTGGTTTGACATTGCAATGGCCTAAAAATTACTCATGTAGTATAACTTCAAAGCCCTTTTAATGTTTAAAGATGTAGTTTCTTACAAAGATTTATAATGTACTATTTCCCCTAGATTGGGTTAAAACTTGATATATCTAAAACTGATTTAATTACCTCATAAAATTACAGTTTTTAAATCTTTTAAACTCCTTAAAAAACAGAATTACTTTAATGACTTAATGCTGTTACTTTAATAGTTAATCTTATTTTATTTTGCAAAAATTAGAACAGATGATTTGTGAAGTCAATGCACAAACACCTCGGTGATGCCTCCGTGATAATTCGGACACTATGTGGCTGTTTCTGAATGGGAGGGCACATGCGGTTTTTCCTAAGTCTGCAGGTTCCCAAGGGCAGACGCTTTCTCTTCAAGTCTATAGAACACACGCACATATATGTACATGTGTGTGCATCACCCATCGCGTGAGATTTGTACACTGCTCTTCAATTCTGTTCCTCCAAACAGGATGAGAGGCCTTCGAGACGGCACACCAGAGCCTGCCTTAGTGCAGAGTGAGCGCGCTCCGTTCAGTTTCCCTTCATCTCTGGACCTCTAGGATAAGAACGTGAAAGTCAGAAATACAATTTAAAGGAATGGTTTATGATCGAGAAAATGACAATGTAGAAGTCAGATGCTATTGCTAACAATTTTGATTACAGTGAAGATGTCTCTGGTTTTAGGATATCTTGGAAGCCTTGAGCCTGAACCACACCAAGTCCTCCACTGGGTATCCTGTACCTTAACTTCCGAGTTTATCCATGAGTTCCGGAACTGTGCTCGGGCAGGATCACCGGAGCACCCACGCCCCGGCGGCCACGCCCCCTCCAGCCACAGCCCTCGGTGAGCTCTCTTCTCAACACGACTGATCCTTTCTGCTTCGGGCGCCAGGATGCTTTCGAACAGAAGCACCCCTTTCTGTTCTGTATTTCAGAGGAGGCGTGTGGATATTTCTATATGAAGGAGATGGAAACCGTAGTTTTACACAATCTGGGCTCCTGCTAATCTCTTAAACGGAATAAAACAAAGTAGGGAGCGGCTAACACGTCGTTTAGATTAGGTGGACTGGCCACAAATATTGGGTTATGAATAAATATAGGCATATATTAAATATACAACATATACATACACATAAATGCTTATAAAGAGCTGGCTTCTGGTTAGAAGACGTTTAGATATCATCTCATTTCACAAAGAAATTGAGGCTCAGAGAAGTGAACTGATTCACAGAAGGCGACACAGCAAGTAAGGTAGGACTGGAAGTTTTCAACCAATAGCGACTGCTTTTAAAGAGTCGAATCCAACCAACCACCACTATGTTTGCTAGCAGCCAGGACCCATCATGAGTCCCTCAGGGAAAAGTGCTGTCACGAGGGTGAGCAGCTTCCACAGGCACCTGACCCGCTTCGGCCTTCAAGCAGGTGAGCAGGGGCGGGTGTGGAGAGCAGGGAGGCAGCGTGTGCAGGGAGAGGTCACGGAGGACCGGCACCTGCTCCAGGGCTGCCTGGCAAGTCCAGGCGCAGCTAATGGTCACTGGATGCGTAGAACGGGTTGGGCACCCTTCCCTCCTTTAGAAATTACAGCCATGTGTCCAGAGAGAGAGATGATCTTCCTAGAGAGAAAACTGGGGTATCTTGATGAAGAGCACAGAGCTGGGATTCAAGCCACGGGGTCTGGAAGCTTCTAAGGGCATGCTCCGAGCCCTCGGCTTCCTGCCTCACCATGTCCCCAGAGGAAGGGGGGCCGGGCTCTTTTCCGTGAGGACACTTCCCCAAAGGCCAAGTAAAACTACCTTTCAGGGAACGTTAATTTGTATTTATTTTCCCCCTTTGTGCCAACCTTCCTTTTTACCTTTGTGCTGCGGTAACTTTCCTCATGACCTCTGCTCCATCTCACCTTGTGTCACTTCTAACAGTTTTCAACGTGTTTACGAATGCGAACCTAAAGATACTGTCAAAGAGGCCCTAATTTTCATCGTGGTAGAGTTCCCCACAGAGCCCGTACTTATTCCCAGGGTCATTTCTCAGCGATATGTAAAGTTAAATTACCTTGACAAAGAGAATTTGATGTCCCAAGGCACAAATCACAAACACTACCAGAATTTACAAAACAAAACAAAGTTGGAATTCTCTTTTCCGTGTTTGGATTTGACGGCTCAAAAGTAAGAAAAGTAGACTTATTTCACAGATCTCGGATCTAACAGACCTCTCTCATCCCTCCGAGAAAAAGTAAAACCCAGGTTCATTTCCTGCAATAAGTAGTCATTTAATTAAAGAACAAAATTAACAGGAATCAAAATGTTGCAGCTGTATTTGTTAGACATTATATAAAAAAAAGAAAAGTATAATACAGTAAATAATTTTGTATAACGTGAACTTAAAGAGTTCTCAAATTAACTGTGATCAGAATAAAAATGTCTTTCCAACAGAATACTGAGTGCCACCGCGCCGCAGGTCCCGCGTCAGAGCCCGGAGGGCGCCTGCACTTGCGCGTCCCCTGTCCTCCACGGCACCGCAGAGCTGCAAAACAAGGTTCAAAGGCAAAGGACAGTTTTCTTCTGGCCGAGCGACTCTGGGTCTCAACTGGTCCGACAGTTCCTACCCCTCAGACAGCAGAGAGTGAGGGGTTGCTCCCCGGGCAGGTGAGCACAGCCCAGACCAGCGCCCGCGTGATCCCGCTCCCGGCGCTAACGCAGCAGGGGGTCTGGAGCTGAACTTCAGGAAAGTTCCCTGATGAATGTTCAGTGTTGGTATCAAAAATTAAACACAAATTCTTCTCAGAAGAAAATCTCTATGGCCTGTGGAATCTAGGGATTATAAAGAGACACAACAGGTTAAGGCTATACATGTCTAAGTTAAAATGGCCAGAACCTTCCACAAATAAACCTGCCCAAGATCCAGCATTAAGACCCAAGGGTGGATGTGTCTGCTGCAAGCAGTGGAGGGCCCAGAGGGCTCCCGGCTCCCCAGCCCACGCTGCACCCCAAGAGGAATTATACGCTGAATTCTGGAGACTTCCTAAAACCCCGTTTGAAAGCTGCCTGTCAAGCCCTTGACCTGCACAAAAAGGCCAAGGCTTTGCCAAATCAATAGAAGTAATGAACTGATTGATGAACCAAACTACTGGAATCTCTAGTACCGCTATGGTGAGGTTTTTGCTCCGGTAGAGCTGGAACAGGGCTTGTGGTGACATTTAATACATTTAAGAAAATCTCGTGTGACTAATATTGTTCTTTTAAAAATTTATACCAAGTGCTAATATGTGGTCTAAGCTCTTATAATTATTTCCTGATGTCCTGGGCTAACTCTTAAAATTCCATCATCTAAGAAAAAGGTATGAAGGACTTACAAGAGAAGATCTCTTTAGGAAACAACCCTTGATCGTGTAGAATGAGAAAACGTATTAAGTACTTTGACATTAACATCCTGAAGACTATGTGATGATCACACCCTTTTCCTTCAATACAGAGTAAACATTAAAAATAGCTCTGAAAGTTTTACTGGACAATGTTTACTTCCTACACATTTTTGAGAGTCCTGGATAATCAAAAATAAGATGATCTATTCTGGCCAAATGTGTGCCAATTATGGCAGCCCAGGGGGGAACCTTAAAATTATTTAAACTATTTATTTGTATCATTTTCTCCTGCTTTTGCAGCCTCCATTTCCTCCCTTAATGCAGTCATCCTGAAACTGTCTTGTGGGATGGACTTGGGTCACACCTGCTTCTGCCTCCCAGCCACATGGCCCTTACAGACTCCAGGTTTGTGGGGTTTTTTAAAAAAAATTTTTGACAGTTATTTATTATTGAGACACAGAGACAGCGCATGAGCAGGGGAGGGGCAGAGAGAGAGGGAGACACAGCATCCGAAGCAGGTTCCAGGCTCTGAGCTGTCAGCACAGAGCCCGACGCAGGGCTCGAACCCACCAAGTGCAAGATCATGACCTGAGCCGAAGTTGGATGCTTAACGGACTGAGCCGCCCAGGCGCCCCAGACTCCAGGTTTTAAAGAACTGCAGGCGCCCCCTCGGGACATCCAGAAGAGGAAAGGAGTCCACTATTTTAGTTTCAGGAAATAGCTACATCCAGGATTTCCATTTTCTTTGGAGTTGGGGCCTGAGCGCCCTGAGCCCCAGGGAGAAACGGGAAAGGGACTGGCTCAGGCGAAGGGTCGCGGCCACACAACCACACTTGCTGGGACTAAAGGGGAGAACTCGGAACCGCTCTCCTTCCTGGTCGTGGCCAAGGAACAAACATGCAGCCTCTTCGCCACCCACAGGACACCCCTTGGCCTCTTTCTGGTAATAGGAGCACAGCTCATCTTCGCCCTGACCTGGAAAGTCTTGGTTATGGCTGATGGCCTACGTGTTCCCACCGGCACCGAGGCTCGCTGCCCGAGGGGCTCCGGTAGCTGACGCGGGGCTGCGTTCTCAGCGCCTGGAGACGCCCCGGCGCACCGCGGGACTCACGTATTTGCGTTACGGGGAAGCATCAGCTCGTGTGAAAGACGTGAACATACACTCAACAAGGTAATTTTTATAATGGAGCAAGTACGTGGGAGTGACCTGGCGGTCTCCGATAAGGGGGGCTCTATGTGGGGAGGTCGGGATTTCACAGGAGGCGGACTCAATGTCTTGGCAAATCGCTTTCATTGCTTTGAGGCTTCTTTTCTTAAATGTGCATTAACTACCAGGCGCCTGGGGGGCTCAGTCGGTTAAGCATCGACTTTGGCTCAGGTCTTAATCTCATGATTTATGGGTTCGAGCCCCGCATCGGGCTCTGTGCTGACAGCTCGGAGCCTGGAGCTGCTTCGGATTCTGTGTCTCCCTCTCATTGCCCCTCCCCTGCTTTCACTTGCACTCTGGCGCTCTCTCTCAAAAATAAATAAGCATTTAAAAAAATGTACGTTCACTCCTTAAATAAACCCATGGCCCCCCTGGATGCTGGTCCACGCGCCACCTTCCTCCAGGCCCCTGCAGCCGCGAGACGGAGGTGCGCTGTGTTCAGCACGGCTCTCGGCAGAAATACAAAATCCGTTTACCCAAATACATAGATCTCTGTGGTGTTTTCTCTCTTCCTTCTAAAGAAACACCGTGTTATAGGTGTCATGAAATTCGCACAAACATTTAGAAGTCTGACCTTGTCAAATGCTTGCTTGATGCATGGACCTCCATCTCGTTACTTTTGTATTCATTGAGCTCTTTACGGATGGCTGCCTGAAATGTAAACACAGGACAAGAAGAAGGTGACCTCGGAAATCAGCGCCCAGGCTGTGAATTAACCGCAGTTCCCAAGCCTGGCGGAGTTCTGCTGTTCCGTGACGTAGTTCTCGCAGAGAAAAGGGAACCCCTTGCGGCCCAGCAGTCAGCCTCTCCGCACCTTCAGGGCCCGCCGCCGCCGGTCCCGGGGGGAGGTCAGTGAATTGACCTGCTGCCCCGGGGAAGGAAGGCGACCCCACCCATGTAACAGGTGGACCCAGCACACGCTTAGGGACCCCATGAAGTAGGGACCCCAGAACCATGAAGGGGGTTGGGCTTTCGGTGAACTTGGAATTCTGCACTTAGATCACGGAGAAGCCATTCTAGCTGCAGCATGAGGTCGGGCTTGGCGTCACGTCAAAACCATATCATGGCTGCTCGCGGGTGGGGTGCGCATCCCAGCATTTCAGGGCGGGTCCTCCGGCTCCTCCAGGCTCCCCGGGCCCCCTGGGACCGTGCACACCCTCACATGAACCCTCAGGGCCCAGCTGGGGGCAGGGAGAGGCTCTGAGCCAAGATCCCAGGGACCATTCCTTCTGTGCTCAGACACACACACACTCCCCACCTCGCCCAAGGGGCCGAGACTGCCTGCGTCCGACCAAAGGGAGGTGACACCTGAGTACATTTATTTTTTTAATTTTTTTTTAATTTATTTTTGAGACAGAGACAGAGCAGGAGCAGGGGAGGGTCAAAGAGAGAAGGAGACACAGAATTTGAAGCAGCTCCAGGCTCTGAGCTGTCAGGACGCAGCCCGACACGGGGCTCAAGCCCACGAACTGTGAGATCGTGACCTGAGCCAAAGTTGGACGTTTAACTGCCTGAGCCCCCAGGCGCCCCTGTATACGTGTGCATGTACCCTCACTCTCGATCCGCACACGGGGAACGAGGAACCATGAGCCCATTCAGCCAACGCACCGGCTAAGCGTGTGATTTTGCTCTTCCCACAGCCGTAAAATCACCAACGACCAGAAGGGATAGGCCTCAGTCCTGCCCGTCTACAGCGTGTGACCACGGACAGGAACACACCCTCTGAGCCCTTCCGAGTCATCTGTCCCATAGCACCTCTACGGGAGTAATAAGGACACATCTCTCACGGGGATTTTCTGAGGATTAAATAAGCAATAATGCCGGACAGGGGGACTCAGTCCGGGACAGCGCGAGGGCTGGGTGAATGTCATTCCCTGTTTCGTCCCCCAGCATCTGGGACCCCCTGCTGCCTCGCTCTCGTCCTGCACCCAGACCGTTCGGGTCAGACTGCTCCGCAGGCCCCCGGAGACCCCTCGCACCGGACCAGTCCGGGGTGGATCCAGAGCCGCCTCTGTCTACACAGCCTGGGTTTTCCTGAGCGCCTCCGTCTCCTCCACCCCTCTCTGTCTCACTGTCGCTAATTCTGTGTAAAACTCTGTTTGCTGCTGCTTTTCCTCCAGCTTTGCCCACTTCTGGTTCATCCAGACCGGAGTTCCTCAGCGCCCACATTTGTGACATTCAGGACTCGCGAGCTTCCCGTTGCGGGGCCGTCCTGTGCATTAGGGGGTGCTCAGGGGCACCCGGGGCTCTGCCCACTCCACTCCAGTGGCACCCGCCGCTGGTGACAACCAAAATAGCCTCCAGACCTCGCCCCCTCGTTGGAAACGCAGCCATGATCCGGATGATCTTGTGAAATCCACGTCGGGGGTCAAAGTACAGGCTTAATTCAAGACCCGATGGCACCTACTGTGGTAGGGTCCCCCTCCCCCCTCCCTAAGGGGAAAAACCCCAAAACAAAACAAGCCTCAAGGCGACCTGGCTATTCTCACCCGTGACAACATCCCTCACGACCTGTAACACTGAGACCACATGTTTGCGTGTTACCATATATGGGAGACAAGTAAAAAATGTATTTACAAAAACTACCCCGCATGGCATTTGGGGCTCAGTTCTTCAGTACGAACCCAACTGAGCGGAGGCGGCCGGGACAGAGCTGCCTCCAGGAAGGACCAGCCTCGGCGTCCCGCCCCCAGCCAGGCCCGTCCGTACCTTGTCGGCCGCGGACAGGCGCGTCCAAGGCTTGTCGGCTCGCCGGTCGTAGTCCTGAGCTTTGGCCACCTCCACGTAGTCACTGAACCGTATCAGAATCTTCCTGTCCCTTAGCTCGTCCACCGTGGGCCTCTGATTAAGCTGAAACACGAGGTCCTCACAGTGAGCTATTCTCACCCGCCAGAGTGGCTTTCCAGAAAGCTCTGGACGAACCCGTTTCTAGAGGTAAACGGGAATCTCTGCGACAGTGAAGCGGAATGACCCCAATGCCTACAATCTCCAACGTGAAGGCTCAGGTCACGCACTCTTAAATGGCAGCCGCCCAACACCCTCCCTCAGGGGGGTCCCTCCCGGGGGCCCGGCCGCACCCCATATGCCCTTGGAGAGGGCAGCCACGTAACGTCCAACAGGGTAGATGGCCAGCCTCCTCCCCCTCTCGTGAGAGGAGCTCTTAACAAGAAGTCCCCATGGTGTGGACGCCGCCACAGCAGACTCGCAAGTCAAGCTCAGGTGGGACATTTGATGAACCTGACGCTATCAGGACATCTGTCATTTCTGCGGAGCACAGAGAGACACCAGGACGCTCAAGTTCAGAGACGGCCGGCGCCCTGACCTAGATGGGACTGTGCAGCTGTGACCGAGCTGGCCGGAGCCAGCTCACCTTCCCCGGAGGCTGATCAAGAGTGTCTGCCATCAGGGGCTTCTAGGTCATGGAAGGTGCCGAAGGGCCTCACGGTAACCCGACGCTGATACCCAGGGGTCTGCCTCTCGGGCGCCACGCAGAGATTCCGGGGAATGGAGAAACACGCCGTTACAAACTCATCCCAGACATAAGTGGCGATGTCATCGGGCTTGTCCCGCCACACGAGCGGTCCTGTGCCCCATGCAGGTCTCACCCGTGGGCACAGAGGGTCACCTCGGGGGTGGCAGCAGCACTGGGGAGTGCATCCGCTGCTGACCAGGAAGACGTCGTCCAATGACACAGGGACACCCCGTGCCACCCCCCAGCACCGGGGCACGGGGACGCCCCACGTCACCCCCCAGCACTGTGACACGGGGACGCCTCGCGTCACCCCCCCAGCACCGCCTAGGTGGCCCCTCTCCAGTGCGCCTGTCCCTCAAGATTCAGGGGATAAAAGGCGCTGAGGTCACAGTACCTTTCTTGTCAATCTCTGCTTGATTTCCCTTCTTTCTTCTTGCTCTGTCTGATCATTCCTTTCTGTGAATGGTTAACGAGAAAAGAAAAAGAAAAACGGATTTAGACTTTGTTTTTGGTGGAGAAGTGAGCTCATGCCCTCCTCTTCCCCTTTTCCCCATGTCACAGCTGGCTGTCCTCCACTCCACCCGCCACGGCTCAGGCCAAGGTCCCGCTGCCACACAGAGACAGATGCGTGCCCTGGGGCAGCCCTGCCCCGTCAGCCTCCCCGAGGCGCCTCTGGGTCAGCAGTCACCGGCCACCCTCGGCCGTGCATTTATGTGCGGGAGAAACAGGGAGTTCCTCCCTCATCAAATATTTCTTGTCTATGTACGTCCAGGACCATAGATGGCACTCCGACGGTCTTAGCGGATTAAGCTGGTATTATACACGGATCCTGGTACAACCATCACTGCTGTTTCCTCCTTCTACTCGCTAGGAATGCGGACGTGCGGCCACAACCTCCCGCCAGACTCGGCAGCACAGGCTTGCCTGAATCTATATACCCTGAATGGGGGTATATTTCAAATCTACACCGAGCGTGAACCCAGCCGAGTCCCCGCGGCAGAAGCGAGCACACTTCGCAGGCTCTACACGACGTGCCTCTCAGAGGAGCCCCCGAGCCTCGCTGAGCTGGGCTCCCGAGCTGCTACTATTAACATTCAAGGCTTCCTCGCACCTACACGCGGGAGCTAAAAATAGAGACCTGGGAGCCGCGTGTAAAAAGGCAGCTTTGCCCGGGGATACGAGATAATGGATGTCCTATTTCTGGCACTCTCTGTTGCTAAAGAAAGCCTCAGGTCCCCGTTCTGGGAAGGGACGCTCACCTGCCACCACTCGATCCTAGAAACATGGCTGCCTGCGGGGGGCGGGGCGGGGGGGGAGCTTGAGACCGGCAGGTGACGCAGCCGGAACCCCCTGCCTCTGCTGACAACATCCCGCACCCTGGTGCGCTTGGGGGACTGGGTTCCTGGGTGCTGGATATACGGCACGTTGCAGTAATTTTTTTTTTAAAGGGAGATTTGTCTCACGTTTGAATGATTTAGAAAAGGAAATGAAACGTGTTATGTCCTGTTTTTAATCCGAGTGATAAACCAGAAGAAGCCACAGTTGCATGGCCGAACCAGGAAGCTGATGATATGATCAAGAAACAATCGTGGAAGTACCAGTACCAGGCCAGCCACGAGGGATTCCAGTGACAGGAGGTGAATTTTTCAGATCTCTTTAAAGACAGGCCACGGACAGAGGCCAGGCCCAGCCTCCACGTGAAAACAGGGAAAGAAACCAGATCTGTGTTTTCCATCATGAACAACGTCACCACCAGGGTCAGGGTGCTCTGGGGTGCCGATCGTTGGAGGGGGGTCCCCTCCCCTGCAGGGGCCCCTCTGCACCAGGTGCTCTACGGGGCACGACAAGTCCTTCCCCAGAGCCCGAGCCCGGGGCCATCTCTGAGCCCCACCTGGGGATGGGTCTGCGGGCCTTTTGTTCCCAGACCCAGAAAACCCCGTGCCTCATACACAACAAGGGGCCCTGACCCCGGTCCCCATACCCAGACGTTCGGGGAGGAGTGCCCGTGGCCTGGACGGCCACCCTCCAGTCTTCCACACATCATGAGAGATGGAGTGCTCTCCTAAGGCAGGGCTTCGACCCCGGCCCGCGGCACCAGGCAGCCTGGGGCTCCATGTCCTTGCCAAGGAAATGGGGGCAGCGGTGCGAACCACTGCTGTACCAATCAAAGTGAGGGGAGCGGCAAGCCCTGAGCACCGTGCTGGCAGCGGGGGCCTCACACGGATGCGCCGGGTTTGCTGCCGCCGCCTGCCGCTGTGTCTCATCCACGGGAAACACCGAGTTTTTTTTTTTGTTTTTTTTTTTTAGTGTTTTTTACTTATTTTTGAGAGACAGAGGGAGACAGAGTGTGAGCAGGGGAGGGTCAGAGAGAGGGGAGACACAGAATCGGAAGCAGCTCCAGGCTCCAAGCTGTCAGCACAGAGCCCAACTCGGGGCTTGAACCCACAAACGGTGAGATCATGACCTGAGCCGAAGTTGGACGCTTAACCGACTGAGCCCCCCAGGCACCCGGAGAAACACCGAGTTCTAACGGTCCCTCCGAGACCTGGTCACAGCCAGTCCCGGGCCCCCCGCTTGCCGGGCCTCCCTCTGTGGGGGAGCAGATTCGACGTGACGACATTCCGAGGACTGATCACAGGCGGAGCGCGCACTGTAGCAGGGACGCTGGGAGCCTGTGACTCTACGCCCCGTGCCGGGCCATAGATGGTCACCCTCTCCTCAGCTCCGCAGGATGAGACAAAACAAACAGCCACCACCCACCGGCGGTGACATCTGCAGCCACTCCCACTCGGGGCACCGGAGAAGCTGCCGGGCTGCTTGGCTCGACGGTAAAGCAGGGGTCGCCATGGGCACTCCCTTCCTCTCAGGAGGTGCGTGCAGAAAGTTCCACGCATCCACTTACCACCTCTATTCACCAAGCACTGGTTCTAATTTTAAGGCTCTGACATTTATTTGCGAAGATGAATATGATTGGGGGTGCTCACTTGGGAGCACCCGGTGCCCCCGGCAGCAGGGGAGAGGTCCATGGGGGCAGAGCTGCAGCCCCTCACGGGGCAGCACATCCCTCCCAGGAAATCTACACCGTGCCCACCAGCGCCCCGAGCTACTTGAAGGGAACTGTGATTTAGTAGCGTTGTAAGTAAGTGATGGAATCTTGAAACAGCCTAATACTTGCAGGGCGCCTGGACGGCTCAGTCAGTTAAACATCTGACTCTTGAGTTTGGATCAGATCTGATCATGGTTTGTGGGATCGAGCCCTGCATCAGGTCCATGCGGACAGCACGGGGTCTGCTTCGGATTCTCTCTCTCTCTGACCCTCCCCCACCCTCTCAATATAAATAAATAAACTTTTAAGAAAATTTACTTGTTAACTGAAACAGAGCTTGACTTTCTTCTCTGTCTACATGATTATGCAGGTAATCAATGACAGGCTCTTCTTTAAATCCTCAGAAATGGGTGCCCGGGTGGCTCAGTCGGTTAAGCGTCTGACTTCAGCTCAGGTCATGGTCTCATGGTTCGTGGGTTCAAGCCCCGCATTGGGCTCTGTGCTGACAGCTCAGAGCCTGGAGCCTGCTTCCGATTCTGTGTCTCCCTCCCTCTCTGCCCCTCCCTCATCCATGCACTCTGTCTCTCAAAAATAAACAAACATTAAACACAATTTGAAATCAACCAGTTGATCACTCCTGAGACATGGCCAAGTCCATACAACTGAGAAGACCAGGTGCCCTATCTGAAGTCTGACGGTGACAACGTGCAGTCCCTCTTCATGGTGTGAAATACTCCCACCTGTCTACAAAGGAGGGGACCCCCTGGCAGGTGAAGGTGCCCCGGCGGGGACGGAGGACAGGGAATGGCAGGGACCCCGCGCCCAGGCCATCACGAGGGTCCGCCACCTGCCTTCCGCCACAAAGCCAGCTCGGGCGCTGCCCTAACTTTGTGAAAAGACGTTCACAGAATAAAACACCAAACTCAGAGCATATGTGCAGCGTGCATCATGTCAAGAGGCGAAACAAAGCACTTTAAATAAGCCAGGACCTCAGAAGACACTTTCTGTGCCAAGTGTTTTGACAACTAAAATCTGTGGACCAGAGAAGTGTCTGAGAATCACTCAGAAGGGGTCTGACCGCCCAGAACCACCAGGGGCTCTAAGGAGCCTGAGCCGCGCACTCTGTGCTGCGAGGCGGTTTGTGGACACCTGTGGTCACACACCTGGGGACCCCGGGCGGCGTGGAGCCCGGACGGGAGGTGGGGGGTCCCGGAGACAGCCTTGTGACCCTCCAGCAGGCCTCCCACTTCCCCCCTGCCCTCCTGTCCCGCCCCGGGGCACGCCTCCTCCCTACGGTTTCTGACACTGTCCCCACCCCGGACGGCCAGGCAAACCCGCCTGAGACCTGCGGTGCCAGGAGAGTACTGAGGCGTTGGCAGGGCTCCTTACAGGACCCTGGAAGTAGGGATCCCTTTCGTGGCCGGAGGCAAGCTTTTTTCCCCTCTTAATTGTAAAAGGAGACACTTCCGAGTGAATGAACTTTGCTCTAGGGTTTCCTTTCTCGGGGCAGTCGGACCCCGAGGGGCCACGGGGAGCAGGGTGGGTGCACCTGCCGCAGGCTCGCCCCTAAGAGGCGCGGGTAGAAGCTACTCACGTTTCAGGATGTTCCTTCTCTCCAGCTCCTCCACGGCAGGTCTCTGGCTCAGCCGTCTGCGGAAAAACACGAGGATCACATTTTGCACCATGGTGGCCGCCTGCAGACTCCTCCCGGGCTCTGCCAGGGGCCACCCAGGGGCCTCGGTGGCCGGCGCACCCCTGAAGGTCCTGTCCCCAAATGCTGGAGAAGAGAGGGGACCTCTGGTGGCCGGTCCTTGCTGGCGAGTGAGTTGGATCCCGGCACAGGAGGGAGGTCGCGGGCTGTCCCCTTGCCGCCTTGGAACCAGGAAGCACGGCCGGCCCACAGGACCCCCAGGCCCCCAGAGGGAGGAAGCCCCTCCCGAGGAGCGATGGCACCCGCTCTTGCCCGCAGCCCGCGCAGGGGGAGGGGCCGCGAGCGCCGCCTCCGGAGCCTCAGCCCAGGGAGGGGCACCCCCAGCCTCCCCGCCAGGCCGCCCCCCTCCTCCCCGGGGGCGCAGAACCAGCCTTCCAAGGGGACTCGCCGAAGGAGTCAGCAGCACAGCCCAAAACAAATACACACAACAGATAAAGGGCTTGTCAGGCGGGAGCGCATAATTAGCCCGAACGTGCTCCAGTCGGCAACTCCAGCGACACGGGGCCTGGGTCCCGGCCAGGAGCCGCCCGCTTCCGGACCCTCGGGCCACCCCAGGGCGACGGCGCGGCTGTGCAAGCGAACGCCCAGAAGCCGGGGCCGATCCTTGGCCCCAAAGAGGGTGCTGCCTCCAGAAATATCTGTCTGCTATTCACACTGGCTGTCCCGGCACAAAGCCGAGGGCGTCCCCCGGGCTGGCTGCTCCCGCCTCCCGGGAACACCACCGTTGCAGGCTTTGTGTGCGTGCCTCCAGGGGCGGAGGGCCTAGAGTCTTGTCCCGATGTCTGGTGGGGCCGGAACCGCCCCCCACAGCTCCCCATCTGCCCCTGGGAAGGCGCCTAAACCTGGCTCGCGGGTGGGGCTCCCTCTCTGTCCCCAAACCTCCCAAATGTCATTGGTTGGTCAGCAGAGGACGGTGGGGTCTCTGCCCTGTGCCAGGCAGTTCCGGCCCCCAGATGCGGCTGGGGACAAGCCTCCCCTGCCCCGAAGGCTCGCAGGCTAAAGGGGGCACGCAGACAGTAACCAACTGAACAAAACCATTCCAGAGGGCGCTAGTGCCCGGAGGAGTTAAATCAGGGCTGTGCCAGACGGGTGGCTGGGCAGGTGGAGGAGGGCATAGGGGAGACCCATCTCCTCTGAGGCCCACGTGAGGGGGAGCCCGCCGTGGGGAGATCACACCCCCGAGTCCCAGTGTCTCCTCACTGTTCACACACCGCGCTTGAAGACGGGGCTGTGATCACGGCAGGCTTCATGGAAGAGGAAACTTTTGGCAGAGCCCGTGGAGGATCGATAGGAGGCAGAGCCTGCTGCCTAGTGAGTGCTTAGCCTGGGTGCCCACAGGGACACCTGAGGCTGAAGATTTCTTCACACCTGACAAGTCCCCCAACCCCCACTGGCATGTCCACCCCACCCCACCCCGGGCTCTTCTTGACGGAGGCCCGTCCGCTCTTCCAAAATGATGACTGGAACGGTCTTTCCCAGAGCTGTGAGAACGGAATGAGCCAACACGCCGAGTGTCGGTTAAGTGCCAGCTTGGCACACAGTAGCCACTCCAGAGATGGCACACGAAAACCCAGCCCGCGAGTTCTCGCTCACGGACAGGGTTCCCAGAGGCCCCTCACCTGATCCCCAGGACTCTAAAACGTGTGGACAGCTCGCGACCAGAACCCAAGCCATCGGCCCGAGGGGTGAGGCAGGCCGGGTCCTACCGGGCACCGCAGGGCTCCACCGGGAGTCACCAGGCTGAGCGCGCAGCCGGCCCTGAGGGCACCTCGGAGCCAGCCATGGGCAGCCCTGCATGACGCAGCCGTGGGCACTCACCCACCCTCCCCGAAGAGGACCCCAGCCCCTTCCCTGTGAGCTTCTTTCAGGAGACAGGAGCACGATGACCCAGGACAGGGGAGAAGCAGGCCCCGAGGGCGGCGCTGCGTGTCCAGAGTTCCAGTCCAGCCCTAGCCCTACTCAGGAAGGCCAGCGGGCACCCAGAATCACACTCTTGAAACTGTGAACTTCTGCCTTCATCAGACATTCTGTGCACGCTCATGACGTGCCTGGCCCCGGGGTACGGCAGTGAGATGGGAGACCCGGCCCTGCCTCTGGGGCCAGCAGGGACAGACACTCTGCCATCACACACGAGGAGGAAGAACCAAAAGTGATAGGAAAGCCTGGCTTAGGCGGACTGATCTGGGCAGGGCTGGCTCCCCGGAAGGTGACCCCTGAGTTGAGAGCCAAAGTCTAAGTGGGGACTCCTCAGCGAGGAGGGAAAGAGCAGGTGCAAAGGTCCTGGGGTTGGGAGGAATTCCGGAAGTGCCCTTCAGACCAAATGGAGGTGTGTGAGCCTCTGTGAGGCAGGGAGCCAGGTGGGGCACTGCCTGGCGTCTGCCCGGAGGGGTCTGGACTCATTCCAGGAGTCCAAGAAGGCGGTGTGAGGCAGGCAGGGGTGGGGTGGGGGTGGGGGGAGGCCAAGACTGGATTTGCATCTGGAAGCACTCTCTGGACTCCTCCAGGCTGCGGTCCGAGAAAGGACAGGGCGGAACCGACCACCAGGAGACGCAGGCCTGCCCGGGGCCGGCACCCCCATCGGACGTTCCGGGCAGGTGCTGCGGACCCGGGAGCGGCCCAGGGCCTGGGAAACGTCCAAGGCGTGCAGAAGATGTCAGCTCTGGAGGGAGCGCAGTGCGCGTGCAAGTTATACCCGGGAGACAGGGGACACGGCCTCACCTCTGCCCGCCTCCTGCCTGTGCACTTCCCCCGTGCAGCAGCCACAGCAAACCCACGAGCTGTCGCCTGGCAGGAAGCAGGACTGCGCCCCCCTGACAGATGACCGCGAGGCTCCAAGAGGCAGATGTGATTGGGTGAACGCCCGCGCAGACCCCGGAGCGTGGCACAGGTGCGCATGCGCGGCAAGACCAGGGGGCAAACGAGCGCACGGGGGCCCCTCGGCCTCGGAAGCGTGTTCCAGCGGAGCCTGGGGGCAGGGCATGCTGCCGGACCACTGTGGCTGGGAAACCTCAGCCTCCAGGAGCTCCTGGAGGCCCTGCAGACACAGCCCCAGGGCTGCTGGGTGGGGAGGGCTCAGGGAGGGGTGCGGCGGGGTCCAGCTCCCACGGGATTTCCCCAGCTCCCCCTGGAGGCTGCTCCGTCTCCCGATCCAGCAGCACGGGGCCCGCCAGCGAGGAGGGACGGGAAGCCACCACGGGCTGTTTCGGACTCTTCCCTTTGAGAAAGCAGCGCGTGGGGGGCAGCACCAGGAGAGGAAACGCCCGTAACTAGAGGGAGGCTCCTGCCCATCTCCCGGCCGGGTCCCCACCGGCGCATACACACAGGGACCGTGCAGAGGCCAGCGCTGGCCCAGGGCCGGGGACACGCTGGCCGGGCCTTGGGGACTTGAACGGGGCACCCGGCTGAGGGCAGGCTGAGGGCATGGCCCCCGGGGACAGTGTGCACACCCGTGGGTGTGTGTCCTCGGGAGGGCCTGGCACCAGCTCGTGCTCCGGGTCCCCAGGGCCCGCCTGATCCTCCGCTGAACGGGTCCGTGGTGAGCCCCTGACCCCGCGCTGAGAACACGGTGGACAGCGGGGCCCGGATGAGACCTGCTGAGCAGGACGTGAGGGACGGAGAGGGTGGGTGCGGGAGGTGAGCGGGTACGGCCGCGGGCAGCTGGCCGACCTGGACACCCACATGGGTCGGACGAGAACAAGGGTGCCACCGCACCGTCCCCAGACCCCAGGCTCTGCAGAAGGTGGTCACACTTCCGCTCCTGGAGCCAGCACCAGCGCGAGTCCGAGGTGGACCTTAAGCCCTGCCACCTGCTAATGCCCCCCCTCCCCCTGGGCCTCCAGTTTCCGGCCCCCACCTGCCCCGTGACCCCGTGCAGGGGGCGGTACTGAGGGGCGAGAACACCAAAGGCAAGGGGTTGGCACACGCCCAGGGCGCATTACTACTGTCACTGGATTCTGTGTTGTTCCCCTGGTGCCCCGAGGCCCGTCCCTCCAGCCTCAGCCAAGGAGCTGCGGCCTCTACCCCGCGGCACCTCCGCCGGCCAGGATCCCCAGGAAGCACCCCTCCGTCACTCACCCCTCCTGCCCCCATCTGACACTCACACAGACTTCCTTCCGTCACTCAGTCTCCTGTCAGACACTCACCTTCCTCCCTCAGACACTCACTCACCCCTCCTCCCTCAGACACAGTCACCCCTCCACCATCAGACAATCACATAGGTCTCCTGCCACCAGACACAGGCCTCCCTCCATCACTCTCCCAGCCTCCTCCCTCCCTCCCTCACCCCTCCTCCCTCCCTCCCTCTCTCACCCCTCCGCCATCAAACACACATTCACCCCTCCACCATCAGACACTCACCCTCCTCCCTCAGACTCCTGGTGCCAGCCTCACACCAGCACAGGCACAAGGCAGTGACTGAGGCCTGACCAGCCGCTGCGCCCGTGGAGACACCACGCCAAACCGTCATGCAGCCCCTGCCCCACCCCACGGCCCACTGATGGTCCAGAAGCCGACCTGGGCCGGCAGTGTGGACACGGGGCCTGGGGTGTCCCCACACTCGGCAGCAGGACAGAGCTGCGTCTGGGCGGAGCCCTGGGAAAGCTGTGGGACCTTCCTCGGGCTCCCGTCCCCCCACGGCCCGCTGGGCTGTGCCCCAGATGGTGGAGCCCGACCAGAGCGGTGGCAGCTGCCCAGAGGCCCGGCCTGACCGCGGCGGACCCTGTGCAAGACGCGCCCTGCAGGGCGAGGCCAAGGAGGCTCGGGGCGTGAGCGCAGCACGTCCCGCCTCGCCTCACCTCACACTCGGGAGGGAGAGCTCGGCAGGGCTGCGGCTGGCGGGGACACCGGCCCTGCCCCCGGGCCTGACTCCGTCCAGGCAGGGGGGCGGGGGGGGGACAGCCTGGGTCCAGCCCCGTCACAGCTCCACGGTCTGGACACACCACGCGGCCGCATTTGCAGCAACACAATACTTTAAAGAATGAGAAAGACTTTGACTGGATGTTTCACTTTTAAAAATCCTTGAAAACACACCAGAATTGGCGACCTGGGTGCATCTCCCCCACCCCCACCCCTCGCCCCCCAGGCAGAGCGGGCGCCCTGGAGGCAGGTAGGCCCCACACCCTGGCCCCAGAGGCCCCAAGCCCCCTGCTTCAGGCTGAGGGCCAAGGAGATGACTGAAGTCACCTGGGCGTCAGGCGAGAACGGAGAGCCGGCTCCTTCCGAGGAGGCAGCGCAGCCGCCCTGCGGGCCGTTCCCGGAGCCCTTCCCAGGGACTGGGCCCCACTGCGGGGCCGGCCTCCAGTCAGCGGGGCACCCCGCACCCCCGCCTGGGACGGGATTCCCCTGGGGGCACCTCTCCACAGCCCTTCAGCGGGGATCCCTCCGGCCATAGGCAGGCGGGCGCCGGGCGCTGGGGAGCCCCGCGGGGGCGCTGTCAGGGCAGCAGACCCCAGGGCGGGGGGTGGGGGACAGAGGAGGAGAGGCCTCTCACGGGGATGACCCTAAGACCAGGCCCCACAAAGAGCAGGGGCAGGCCCCGACGGGGGGGGGGGGACTTCTGCGCTGGGGAACAGCAGCCCCCAACCTGAGCCCTCTGTCCCCGCTGTCACCCCACACGGGGTCTGTCCCTTGTTGCAGAGCCCGTGCTGAGCCCTGGGCCCCGTCCGTGGTCGGAGGAAGGAGAGGTGGGGAGGAAGGGGAGATACAGGCCCGCGGCCGGGCACGACCTGCGGCAGGGTGGCCCGGGGTCAGCCACTGGCCAAGCCTGTGAAGGACGCACCCACCGTGCCCCAACCTGCCGCTCAGGCCGTGGAGACGGAGTCTGTGTGCACAAACCCAGGAAGCGTGTGGGGCTGGCCTCCCCGGGACCCGAGACTCCCAGGGGCGCGGGTGCTTCGTCCATCTGGCCTTTCCTCGCCCTGTTTCCTACGGCACCAGGCACAGTGCCGGCCGCTCAGCCAGGGGCCCTGGGATGCGCTGAGCCTGCTGGGGGCCCTGGGCTGCCACTGTTGGGGGGGGGGAGCCCACTACCCTCACCCCCTCCCACGACCCTGCTGCACTAACAGCCACTGACCCCCAGGCACTGTGTCCCCGCAGGCTGGCGGAGAGCCCAAAGGCGGGAAATTCAGTGTTGGCCGGAGTGTAGACCAAGCGGCGGCCCTATCAGCAGGACCGTGGGACCCTCTACAAGGTCATAAACGCCGTACGCGCTGAGCCAAAGGTCCCAGTTCAAGGCTGAGGTTTTCAGAAGAGCTCTTACGGGCATAGACGCGTTACAGCAAAATGCAGGGAGAGCCTGATGCCCATTTAGGGCCTGGACAGAGAGCGCCGGTGGCCGGCGACAGAACTCTGTGCTGCGTCTACACAGGCTGCATCTACACTGGCCTTTACTGGAGAGCTTGCCCAGCCAGACTGTGGAATGAACGGGCAGGAAAATGGATACAGAAAATGGAAAATCATGTTGTGCTTAAAGGACCTGGGTTCCAGGCCCGGTCCCAGCTGGGATTTTAACTTCTCCACCAATCAGCTGTGGGATCTCCAGGCTGCCCACCGACTTCTCACTGCCTCCGGCTGTGACAGTCAGATGTGTCCACCTGGCGAGGCACTGGGCCCGGGTCTTCATCCGCTCATCCAGGCACCACACTGGAGGTACTTAGATGTGAATGATGTCCACTAGTGGGTGACTTTACATTAGGGAGACTGTCTTAGGTGCTCTGGGTGGGCCTGGTGCAATCAGTTGAAGGGCTTTAAGACCTGGGCTCAGACTCTGGTGAGGAAGCAAGCCGCCTGTGGAGAGCGGCCTGTGCCCAAGCCTGAGGGCTCCAGCCCTTCCCAGCAGCCCGAGTCAGGGACCCAGACCAGCCTCGCCAACACCGCACCTGCAATAACTCCTTTAACTATCTGCTGCTGGTTTTGTAGCGTCCACTGACACAGACGCCTTGTCTAGAAACAAGGATGACAGGACAGTGAGGGGGGGGCTCTGTCCAGCGCCCTCCCCGGCTCCGGGTGACCCCGCATCCCCAACCTGGAACACCAGGACCCGACGGCCACACTCAGCCCGCAGCCCCTGCCCATCGCTGTCTGTCCTCAACAGCGAGATCTGTGCCCACCAGGAACAGGCCCCTGTGTCCCCAAACCTCGCAGGTCAGGCGTGCTTATTTGTGTAATTAGCTAATTTAATTAAATTTTATGCACATCGATTAAATGACTTACTATACGTGTAAAAGGAAAATGTTATTTCCGAGAGAACGGGGTTGACGCTCGGAGTCCGTAAAGACGAGAGGCTACACCCCTGCCCGTGGCCGATGGCATTCGGGAGGGGTCAGGCGCTCTCGGAGGATTTGCCCGGAGATCTTCCCGGGCGTCTCTGAGTCCCCAGCACCTGGAAATCGGACAAGGTGCGTCCACGCCTGGGTCACAAGGAAAGTCGACGTGGGTCTTTCCTCAACGGGACGTTCTTGATTCCACCTCCAACAGGTGGCCAAGCAAGTGCTCGCTCGTGTGACTCGGGGACACTAAAGCGTTTAGAGCAACACCAGTGCATGTGGATCATTTCTCACTTATCTGGCTTGTTGGTCCGTCACCAGCGTCGGTCCGTCCAGTCTCCCTGGAGGCCCGGGGGCTGGCGGTGGGGCTGGCACAGGGCAGGGCTCGGGCGGGGGGAGGGGGACGGGCCCCGACACCGGAACTCCAAGGCAGTGGAGACAGAGCTCCACTTGGAGCTCCCTCGATGTGTTAGAAAAGGAAACAGCACCCCCCCCCTCGAATGTTTCTACTGAACTTCCTCAAGCCCCACCGGGATCGCCTGTCCCCACAGCCCGGGGGGGAGCAGGGGGGGGCGGGGGGAAGCTAGTAACCGCAGGGCAGGGGTGGGGGCTCGGGGGACCCGCACAGCAGCACCCCTGCACCTGGCATGCCAGGGGCCCTTCCTGGGTCCCACGGCCACACGCTGTGTCCCCGCAGCTGTCACACGCGGGCTCAGCCCCCCTCCCTGCCCTGCTGTCCCTCATCCAAAGGCAGCGCCTCCACCCCGCCTCTGTCCCCAGCGCTCACTCAGAGGCCGCTCAGGAGGTGTCTGTCCTTGAACTGAGATGGCGTGGGAACGGGTCATCCCTGAGGAAAGACAATAGTCTGTCCGCGTCACCCAGCCTCCTACCGGCCCCCAGGTCGGGACTGTACGTGGGGCCCCAATCAACTAACGGGTGGCAATCTCCCAAGCCCGCAGGGTTCCACGGACCAGACGGCATCAGAAACTGCCGGTCTAGGGAGTAGGGTCTGGATCTGGGCAGGCTGTCTTCACTCACTCACCCGTGTTTGCTCGTTCCTTCCCCTCTCTCTTCAGTCGATCCACACAACAAAATGAACGTAACACCCGCAGGAGCACAGGCTCCTAGTTTCCTGCCCGATCCCCGTTCTCCCTTCTGACGCAGCATCAGAAAGTGGATTCTGCTCAAGGCACCTCTTTTTCAGCAAAACGTCACCACACAGAGGGGTTCTGACCTTTGTGTGTGCTGAGGTGTGCTGAGGAGCCTCTGGGAGCTGCTTCAGCTCGGATATGTGTACCTCGGGACTTAAAGGTGATATCCGGTGCTCCTGCAGCCATCTTAGACCACGGAGGATAAATGCCAGTGTGAGCGTAACTGAGCAGGACAGAGGAACCTGAGCTTTCAGTGACCGTGGAACAACCATGACAGAGCTTATGGTCTGCAATTATTCCACGAAGCAGAGGGGCAGTGGGCCCAGTGTTCAGAGCCAGCCGCCCAGGTCAGATCTCAGCCCCACAGCATCCGACCTGTGTGACTCTGAACATCTGCCTAACCTCTCTTAGCCACCATTTGCTTAGCCGTAAAATACAACTAATACAGTGCCTGGGTCTTGGGCCTCGGTGAATACAGGCAAAGCACAGCCCGCGGCACAGAACCCAAGCTACCCGATCCCGGGTAAAGCAGGGCAGGTACGCAGTCTCTGCGGACGCCTGAGCAGGCAGGCCTTACACACCCGTTTCACAGGCTCAGATCTGTGCTGGGACTCGCCTGTGCTCAGTCTGCAAGGCCCAGCCAGGGGCCCTTTAATCCACCAGACCGCCTGCTCTCCTGGTTTGGGATTCGTGTTTTATTGATCCGGAGCAGGGGTCGGGGGTGGGGGGAGGGCTGATTTTGTTTTGCTTCTTCTTACAAAACCTGCTGTACTTCCCCTGACAGATTCCCAGGCAACCCAGGAAAACAAGAAGCCGCTGACCCGGGGCCGACTCGGGGCCATGGGGTCACCACACGGGGATCCAGACCAGAGAGCCCGAGCCCCGCCCTGCAGGGGTGACTGAGCTGCACACAGTGGTGACCCCTGGAGACCACGGGCTCCGCCCACAGACCAAGATTGACCTTCAGGTTCTCTGAGGGTTAGATCGGCCCAGCGTCCTGTTTCCGTGGCTCGGCCGCCTCCGGCTAAAAGCGAATGTCACGGCCACCACTTTGACCGGACTGCACTGGCCCTGCCTGCATCCCGGGCCCTGGACCACCGAGCGCCTCCCCCAGGGCGGAGGGCCTTCCCCACCCCCAGGGAGCCTGCCTGCAGCCCTGCCTCCCAGCTCCTTTTCCATTTTTGCTAGAAACCCATGAAAGTGCCCTAATAAATGGGGCGCGGCTCCCGACTTTGGGGGCCCTGTAATGGTGGCGCAGGCCCCTCACCACAGTGGGGAGCAGGGGTGGCAGGTGCTGCCAAGCTGAAAGCCCAGAGGGTTTAGCAGGACAGAAGACCTGACCGCATCATATCTTGAGTTTCTAAACCGAGAGAGAAGGAAAGTCCCCGTAATGCGCCAGAGCCGCCTGGAGGGCTGGGGAGCAAGTCAGGTGAATCGTCTTCACCAAGAAAGAAGAAAAGCAGAGAAACTGCTCAAGAGACTCTTTGTTCCTACGCTCTCCATGACCAAACAGAGTCACAGAGCTGGCCCTCACACCCCAGCCGGGGGGAGCAGACAGCGCCGTCCGGCCAGCGACACCGCCTGCGACCGTGACCTGAGCCCGGCACGCGGGGTCTGTGTGGTCCCGGCGCTGCCCCACCACCTCCCTTTCTCTGCAGGCAGGGGTCAGCGTGAGGCTCCTGCCCGGGCCTCAGATGCGGGCTTCCGTCCCCCACGAGGCGGAGCCCCTGGACGTCGAGGGGCTGAGAGCCGGCTTCCCTGAGTGCTTTCTGCGCAGCAATGACCGTGCCGATGACGGTGAGAAGGGTCCTGGGAAAGACGGTCGAGTCTGATGAAGACAAAGGTGAAGGCGACGGTGACACCGACGCTTGGTGACGACCAGGATGGGCTTTACGCAGCTGCCCTCCATCCTTGTGACCGACACCACTGCGTACGCAGCGCCCCCGCGGCGCGTGGACCGGCCTGGGGACCGGGGTACCTGGAGGGCCGCCGCTGGCCTCGATGCCGGTGGGCACACGGCCCTACGCACCCGCGAAAAGCACCGAGCTGCGCCTCTGAAAGCACGAGTGGATCGGTACACAAATTACAGCTCAGTGACCTGCTGAGACAAGACAACTCCCCGTGCGACTGTTTCCCGGGGGCCGCCTCCCCGCCGGGCACCTCCAGGCACTCCGCGCGCCCTGTTACGGCATCCGCTCTGCAGCCCCGGAGACGGCTTCCGCCGTGACCACCCCCACGTCACAGCCCAGCGAAGGGAGGCGCATGCCAGGGAGGGGGCCGCCCGCGGTCACGCAGCCGGGACAGGAACCACGGAGTTCTGGCCACGGCCCAGGCCTTGATGGAGGGGGGCCGAGGTCAGAGGAAGGGAAGGTTCCAGAGACCTCACACGGGGCATCGGCGGCTCCACCCGGGGGTCCCGACACATCTTCTGTGGACAGCCAGCTTAGATCCTGGTGTCTGATTTCCCTACACGGACGCCACGGTCAACAATCCCCTGATCTCAGGGGCGCTGCCGTCAGCTAAGCATTCGGCCTCCGCTCAGGTCACGATCTCGTGGCTCACAAGTTCGAGTCCCGCTGACAGCTTGGAGCCTGGAGCTGCTTCAGATTCTGTGTCTCCCTCTCTCTCTGCCCCTCCCCCACTCATGCTCTCCTTCTCAAAAATAAACATTTAAAAAATCCTTTTAATCCTCTAATCTCAGAACACAAATGAACTTCTCATAAGACAAGTGCATAAGGGACTTCATATCAGAGGTGCAAATAGGGGGCCCCCAGGCCAAATATGGGCCGCACATGTGTTTGATGAGGCACCACCCCCGCTGGCCCAGGGCGGCTCCCCCTGGCGACCCGAGGGCGGCCCCTGTGGGTACCACGTCCGCCTGCCGGCACCTTCTGTCCCGGGACCTAAAGCAGGCGGGCCTCACCTGCTGCACATGGGAGGACGGGCTTCTCCGGACTCAGCCGTCACACCCAGCTCTGCAGGGAGGGGCCGGGCTGTGGTGATGCCGTGTCCCTGAGCCTTTGCGTCCTGGCGGGTGTGCAGACGATGGGGCAGTGCCAAGGCAGCAACCGGCTCTCAGGCCACATGCACTTGGGGACACCCTGAACCCATGTCCCCTGCGCAGACACAAGGTGAGGGCCCCAGGCGGGGAGGGGACAGGCGGGAGGTCTAATGACCTACGCAGGGCTGCACAGCCCATTCCGAGCTGGGCCAGCCTGGCTGTGGGTGGGGGTCCCTGCTCTGGGGCAGGGCTGGGTCCAGACCCCCACACAGCAGCGGGCAACCTGGCCCACGTCCCTAACACCTGCTCAGATCGGGCCTAACGGTGGCGCGGACCCTGCCTTGATGTTCGCGATGTGTCAGGACAGTGACCCCCACGGAAGGATCCGGGGTGTCGTCCGGAACTGAAGTGACTGCACGGCTCTCTGCAGGGTCCTGAGAGCAAGGCTGGGAAGACTTGGAAAGTCATCAACCAAAGACTGATCTGCTCAGGGGCGGGGTCACCATCACCGCCCCGCCCCCCCCGGGTCGGGGCGGAGCCTGGGGAAGGCTCCGCGCTCTGGCTAACCAGCAGGGCGTGCTTCTTTAAACATCACCTCCCAGAATCACAACATGCCAACTGCCCAGGGCCCTGCTCTGTTACTTCTGGGTCACGTGGCCTCCGGCGGGACAGGGGAAGGTGCGAAAGCACCACCTCACTGGGGCCGGGCAGGGTTCTGTATTTCATCATAATTGCTTCTGTTAATACAGATGGTAAAAGGTGAAATTTCAAAGTAGCACTATTTAAAAGTTTTGTTGTCATTTTAATTGGGGATGAAAGGTTCTTTGTTATTATGAATTTCTACATCTGCATTTCCTAGTGAGGCTGAGCGCTTCCCACACTTTGGTTACAAGCTGTGCTCCCTTCTCCTGAGCCCGGTGCTCCAGGCTCTCCCCATCCCGGGCTCAGGCTGCTTTCCCTGACAAGTTCCTCCTCTCCTTCCCGTTTCTTGAAATGTGGCTCGTGAAAATAATCCATAAAAAGGAAAACACGGACGTGTGAAAACGAGCCTCAGAGTTTTACTGTAAAAGCAAAGATCCTGAGGGGCGCTCCCAAGTCTGGCGTGTGGGAGGAGAGAGCAAAGCGTGCGGATTTATCTTGTCCTTGGATGCGAGACACTAGTAACAGTGAACACCTGCAGCGTAAGCATCCGACTCTTGGTTTTGGCTCAGGTTGTGATCTCGCAGCTCATGCGTTCAAGCCCCGCGTCTGGTTCTGTGCTGTCAGCACAGAGCCTGCTTGGGATTCTCTCTCTCCCGCTCTCTCTACCCCTTTCCTGCTCACAGGTGTACGTGCACTCTCTCTCTCAAAATAAATACACTTTAAAAAAATGAACATCTGAATCCTGTGTCACAGTATGGAAACACTTCTGGCACGATGCTACCTGCCAAAGTCGGATACCCTAAGAGGGCCTCCGTAAAAAACATTTTTTTATTTAATTTTATAGTAAAAACCTAGACATGATTTTGAAATCCTATATGGAAAACCGCTCCCCATACACATAAAATGAAGGAGGGGGAGGGAAAGGGCATACAACAGGAGGTCCAACAGAGACCCAGCCCCGGATGATACCGCAGTGTTGCCACGGGTAGCTGCGCACTTGGCTCTGAGAGTCCTGGTGGCCAAAGCGAAAAGGGAAACACAACTGATTACAAAGTGTGCGCACGCTCCTTAAGACACGGCCAGGCAGCTGTGGTGCAGAAGTACAGCCTGTGGTGATCCCGAAGCCTCAGAAAACAGTCCTCCGAGGGTCCCGAGGAAGGGACATGGTGCACTGCCAGGCAGTAGGGACGCTTGGGGAAGAAGGGCCCCATTCAAATACAGGTTCCTAGTCAGGAGGCCAGGAGCGGGGGCCAGGACTCTGGGTGCTCTCAAAGCTCCCCAGTGATCGGACGTGGGCACTGGCGTGACCAGTCACCCGCCCGCGTTTCCTGCTGTGCAGCAGGGGCGGATGACTGGGCTGTTCGGGGCCAGTTTCCTTCACCTAAAGAACAGGACCCTTGGCAGTAGCTAGGGAGCCCCTGTGAGGTTCGAGGAGACTTGAGGAGGTCATGTGCATGAAGCACTCAGCAGGAGGCTGGCACAGAAACGACACTGAACAAATAAGTAACCATATTGATAACGACACTTCCCGGTCTTGGAGGATGCCTGTGGGGCTGGATTCGAGTCCCCCAGGATGAGCTGGGTTTCTACCCTGCAGGTTGGGGGGATGGAGTCCTCAATCGGCAGCTATACATGAATGCCCCCCTGCTATGGGAACCCCCCACCTCCCCAAGGAGGCTTCACCCCTGCCCGAAGGAGTGGCTTCCTTTCCAGCAACTAAAAGTCATTTTTTTTTCCTGGCAAGCCCACAAAAAGGAAAGATTTCTGTATTTTCAAAATTCTGTGTCCATAGAACTTGAGACCCTGCAAGGAGCCCACACTGCCCGTGAGGCACCAGGTGGACAGCAGGCACCAGGGCTGACACTCGGGTCTGAAAACGCCCAGCCAGCCTCCATCCCCATCCAGAGAAGCAGCCAGCTAAGGGGCACCTGGGAGGCTCAGCCGGTTACGTGTCCGACTTCGGCTGAGGTCATGATCTCACATTTGTGGGTTCGAGCCCCACATCGGAGCCTGCAGCCTGCTTCGGGTCCTGTGTCTCCCTCTCTCTCTGCCCCTCCCCTGTTCATGATCGGTCTCCCTCTCTCTCAAAAATAAATAAATGTAAAAAAAAAACATTAGAAGGAATGCCTGGGGGGACTCAGTCAGTTAAACATCTGACTTCGGCTCAGGTCATGATCTCACGGTTTGTGAGTTCGAGCCCTCCATCAGGCTCTGTGCTGACAGCTCAGAGCCCGGAGCCTCCTTCTGATTCTGTTTCCCCCTCTCTCTGCCCCTCCCCTGTTCAGGCTCTCTCTCAATAATTAAAAACTGAAAAAAAAATTTTTTTAATCATCCAACCTCTTCCTTACAACTCTGCAGGTTTCAAGGAGACCGTGGCGGGTGGGGGCAGCTGCACATGACACTCTTTTCCCGCGAACTTGTTTCCGTGGAGGCCAAGTGGGGGCAGCCTGTTCTGGATGGAGAACAAAATGTACATGGGGACAAGATCAGGAGCATTTAACTCGGTGACAACATGCTAAGTACCCAGTCCCGAAGGACATCTCTGAGCCCTAATCAGCTTCTCACAACACAGCCTCAGAGCGGAGGGCCCCCCCCCCCGCGGGACCTTTAATAGAAAGTTCGTGCATCACTCAGGCTCCTCTGTCCCCAGGCGGGCCACACAACAGTCACAAACAAGAATGAAAACGATGATCGCATCATCATCAGCACGTTTGCTGAGCAGCTCTGTGACCTGCAGCCCGCGGGGTGGCCTGCCCCGGCACAGGTGACCCGGCACAGGTGGCACACAGGTGTGTCCCCAGCCAGCAGCAGCCCTGACCCCTTGCGCGCCTCCCACCAGGGATGTGCTATTATGTTCTTCCAAGGACTAACCTAGAACCTTCCCAGGGGCCCCAGGGCAGCTGTCAGGGTCTCCATTCACAGCCGGGAGGGAGAACTAGACAGGGCCATGTTTGCCCAGCTCCCGCTCCTGTGACAGAGAGGCTGGGATCCAGCCCGCCCGGCCTCGGTCCCCCGAAGCCTGTGTGTGGCCGAGGGGTCACACTGCTCCACACAGGGGGACACTCCGCATCAGGTCTGCGCCCCCCGCCCAGACACAGAGGAAGGACTCGGAGCCCAGAGGCCTGCGGGGCTGGCTGGAGGCCGGGATGCACTGTGGTGGAAGCCAGCATGATGCAGGGCCTGAGGCCGCTTTGGCCAGAGGCTCTACCGGAGGCCCAGGCTCAGGGTCCAGGGCCCACCCCGCCTCCGGGCCGTGCGGTCCTGCACAAGTCCCCTAACTTCTTGGGAAGGCCTAGCTTCCTCCTCTGTAAATGGAGAGAAACCCCTATCAGGCCGGGTTCCTGTGAGGGTTCAATCAAATGAGGGAGAGGAAGTGAAACGCACTGCAGGGGTCAGCACTTAAGTGACAGCCCGGGTGTCCTTGACCATCGCCCCTTACACAGTGCGCTGGGCCAGCTGCACGCTTTCCAGAAGGCGCCTACTGTGCACCGTGCAGGGGCTGTGGGTCCTCAACACGCGGCGGGGTCCCCGACAGGGTCCAGAGGTGAGCGGGGCTCCCGGCCGGAGGGACGCCCACGACGTGGCCCAGCGAGCGGCCACCTCGCCTGCCACAGCCCTGGGAGCACCCAGAAGACAAACTATTAAAGGTCTGGAAATTAAAGAAAATAAAACAAAACAAAAACGCCCATCACGCTTTGGGGCTGCTGCGGAGGTGGGCGCGTTGCCATGGCAACCGGGCTGAATTATTCAGCAAGTGAGAGCAGGAGACCCCTCGAGGAGGCAAAACAAAGACAAAGGATCCAATTAAACCGTTTCTGTGGGGAGACCGGAGGCTATGCCACTTCTCACTGCCTCCTGCTCTGGGTCCTGCGGCTGCTTTTCTGTTTGTAAACCTGGTGACGCAAGTCACAGGAGCTACTAGGTTCTAGTTCAAGGTTTAAAATGAGTGACAGGGGTGCCTGGGTGGCTCAGTCGGTTGAGCATCCAACTCCGGCTCAGGTCATGATCTCACAGTTCATGGGTTCGAGCCCCATGTCAGGCTCTGTGCTGACTGCTCAGAGCCAGGAACCTGCTTTGGATTCTCTGTCTCCCTCTCTCTCTGTCCCTGCCCAGCTCATGCTCTGTCTCTGTCTCTCAAAAATGAATATTAAAAATTTTTTAAAATTAAATTAAATTAAATGAGTGACAGACTCAGTGAGTAAACCCAGTCTAGGGCAAACTCTGTCCCATGGGCCACTGCCTACGTTTGTAAATAAAGTTTTATTGGCACACAACCATGTTAACTCATTCCACGTGGGCTAAGCCTGCATTAGTGCCGCAGCAGCAGAGTTGTGTTGTTACAACAGACGTTGTCGGGTCCGCAAAGCGGAAAACACCGACTTGCTGGCCCGACGGACAAGCCTGCTGGCCCCTGAAGTATATGACTGGTAATCCGAAGACCTTAAAAGGACACACTTCTGCACACAGGAGGCCATGAGCCAGACGGAAACACAGCCCCCGAGAGCAGCTGTGTCCCTCACAACACTGAGGAAGGAGAGGGAGCCACAGTGTCCGAGGTAAACTCCTAAAACCATTAACACAAGGAAACCTGCAGGTGGAGTTCAAGAAAAGAAGAAGAAACCGAGGAGCCACTAAACACTTAAAAAAATGTCCAATCTCACCAGAAATAAGAGAAACAGAAAACCAACCCTCCGGCAAGTGCACAGCCCATGGAGGAGACCGGCAACAACGCAAGCCAAGCTTGGGTAATTACCATATTCCCTCAGCCTTGGTGATCGGGTCAGGGCTGAGCACATGATCTAAACCTGTCCAATGAGCCCCTTCGACCCCTTGGGTCAGGGTGACCGGTTGAGGAACGGGCTGCTGTGTAGATGTAAGCCCGGAGCTTCCTGGACCGGGACGTGGGGTGAAACGGCCAGAGAACGAAGCCACACAGGGCACAACAAAGTCAAGAAACAGAAAGACGCCAACTCTTGTCCAGGTCGTAAGAGCACCTGGGTCCAGCCGTGCCTGCAGCGTCCTCAGACGCAGAGAGCCCCAAGGGCAGAGTCTCGTCCATGACGCCCTCGCCCTGGCACAGCGTCTGGCCCGTCACAGTCATTCAACAAACAGCGGCTGAGTGCGCGGCTGCGTGCATAGGGCCTGCGCACCAACGAGAAGGAGCAGGAGTTTGCAAGGAAACGGAGGAGGCGGAGAGAAGGTGGAGACAGACCACCCAGGGCCGCCAGGGGGCCAGCCGCGTAAGCAGCCGTCTCTCGATTTCGGCTCAGCCGATGATCTCACGGTTTGTGTGATTGGACAGCTTGGGGCCTGCTTGGGGTTCTCTCTGCCCCTCCTTCTCCCCCACTCTTTCTCTCTCTCAAAATAAATGAAAAAACTGAAAAAGATCATTCTGGCACCCCCACCCCCGTGGCTCCTCATTTGAGCCTCAGAACCCCCCCCCCCCACCACAGTGAGAGTTAGGAAATCTCTTTTCCTTCATTTAAAAAAGAAGAAACATGTCACTAGAACACGGGACTCAAGGCTGGCGCCGATGAGGCTGAGGCCAGGTTGGATGAAAGGAAAGTGCAGGTTGTCAGGCTCTCTGGGGTCCGCAGACCTCAAACCCCCTCAACGGAGCCTGTCACTTGAGAAGCACGGTCTCTCCCGTTCAGTGACCTGCCGGAGCTGGACGTCCACGGCGGCCTGGGGGTGGCCAGGGCTGGGACTGCCCCCCGGGTGCCCGGGAGCCGGATCCCCGCAGCCCACGGCCCCACCCCGCGGCCGGCAGCCTGGCCCATGGGCACAGGCGGAGGGGGCTGCACTGAAGCAACAGCCATCAGAGTTCCCTGTGGTGGTACCAAGTCATCCTGGGACGTGGAGACTGTCCCCACTGCCTCCCTGGCCCACAGTCCGTCGACCCTTCCGCTGTGCCAGGAACTCCCCAGAGGGGAACAAGGCCCCCCCTCCCCCGTCTGCCGTGGGGGAGGCCGGGACACCCCACGGCACCTCCCGCACAGCCGAGGCCGGCTGTGCGACACCCCACGTGACTGTGGCCTCAGGTTCTCACACCCAAGAGGCCTCCGGCCCGCACGGTGACTACAGCCACGTCCCCGAAAGGGGCCTCGAGACGCCCAGGGAAGAAAGGCCTGGGTGCCGCACACAGGGGGGCGAAGACGGCCTCCACCTGTCGCGCAGCTGCAGCCTGGACGACGCCCGGCATCTCCGGAGGACACGCTGGTCCAGAGCCCTCTCCTCAGGGGGCCTCGGACACCGCACAGCAGCAGGGGCACCGAGGTCCGGGGCTCCGCGCCGGCAGGAGTCCCTCCCCCTGTGCTCCGGGAGTCGGGGAGTCACGCATCTGCATCCCCGCCGCCCCGTCCGTGTGTCTCACCAGCATCTGCCCGGTCCCTAGCGGGGAGGGGCTCCGCCACACGGGAGGAGATCTGAGGCCGCCTCCCTCCGGGAACCTGCGGGCCGACGGGCACCATCTCCGCTGCCCGGGGCTGCATCCCGAGCAACCGTGCCTGCCCTACACACGAGTAAATTCAGCCTCTGACGCATGACCCAGGCAGAGTGATCAAGGCTCGGGGGGGAGGGGGGGACACAATCCCGCCCGACCCGCTGAATGCGAGCCGACGCCGGTGGGTTCCCTCCACCCGCCAACACCAGGCAGATGGTTAAAATGTTCTGGCCTCACGTCTGGCTGGGGCCCACCAGTTTGTATGTTAAGAAGCTTCCCCACAGGGCTCCTGAGCCCCTGGTAACCACAGGGGGCTGCGTCACGAGCATTGGCACCGGCGGCCGCAAGATTTAGAGAGGACGCCGGAAGAGGCCATGCTCACGGAGGTCAGCAGCCCAACAGCCTTCCTTACGGGATCTCCCAGAAACAGACGATGGCCTTGGAAGGTCAGCACTTCACTTTAGAGATGAGAAAACTAAGACCTGGAGGGGGGTAGGTCACCCAGGACATCAGCGCAGAGCAGAATCTGAAGCCAGGTCGTGTGACTCCAAGGGTTTAGGACCCCAGCTTGGGGTCCCTGCAGTACTGTGTGCCCCACAGAGCCGGTCCCTCCTCTGCCGTGGGCCTGGCAGCTGCTGTCACCCCATTTTACAGGCAAGAAAACTGAGGCACAGAGATCATAGCAGCTGGGGTCTGGGCTTCTCACACACACACCCCTCGCCCTCCACCCTGACAACGTTCAGTGAGGGAGCTCGGCGGCAGATGGGCACACGGGGCACAGAGCGGACCAAGGGCTGGGTCACCCAAAGAGCCCCGTGCCTCAGGCAGAGGAAAGACCCCCAGGAGAAGTCCAAGTTGACCTTCAGATCAGTGCTGCTTGACGGGACGATTCTGTCCCCGTCTGCTACAGACCTTGCTTGCAGGTGACTTGGCACAGGAGTCAGTGAGAAGCGCAGGTCAAGGGCAAATCAAGGGTGAGGCACGAGGACAGCTGGTCCAATACCAGATGCCGCCCCTGCCTGCTCTGAGGGACCCGCTTCTGGGGATTAAGGCAGGAACGGGCAGGCTGGGGGGAACCGGGGACACTGTCCCTCCAGCCCAGCCGCCCCTCTACAAGGTGCAGCAGTGAGGTGGCCACATGTGGGTGCCCAAGCCTCGGTGCAGCGTGCCTGAACCCCGTTAGTGTTTCCTTCCACACCCGCACCCAAGTCCTGGGGCTACGCTCCAGGGGCTGGAAGGGCCTGATTGTCCCCAACCCCCCCCCAACAGCTCATGCTCTGCTGCTCCAGGCCAGCTTCGTGGGGGGACCGCTGGCCAGAGCCCAAATGCCCCGTGTGCTCTGGCCCCCAGTTCCTGGGAAGCATTAGAAAGTCCTCCAATGCTGGAGACTGCCACACGGTCACACCCCCCACCCCCGCCACTCGTCACAAGCATCCTGTCCAGGGCATGTAACTGGACCCCAGCAGACTCAGCCACGAGGACCTGCGGCTCCGTCCCGGCCCATCACAGCGGGACCCCGGGGGCTGTAGGCAGAAGGTGCTCGCTTGTGGCTCTGGTCGCCGCCAGGTGGCAGACGGGCTCAACTCGGCGCCCATACTGTCCCCCCAGCACAGACTCCAGCCTCCCTGGGAAACCTCAGACGATCTGGCGACACGGGATGCACGATTTCGCAGGAAGATGGCCTGGCGGCGGCGCGCACAGCCTCTGCCCCGTGCCCTGGGCGCCCAGGAGGCATGTCCCGTCCCCTGCGTCATAGTCCCTCCCACCTGCGGCCCCTTCACCCCTTCGGGGGGCGCCTGGCATCCAGAGACGGGTGCTTCTCCGTAGGAGGCGATGTGGAAATGCGTGGGGACAGTTCTGACCATCGCAGGAGGTCAGGTGTAGAGTCAAGGACGGCCCCCAGGACAAAGGACCGTCCGGTCCCAAGTGTGGACGGTGGCGAGGGCAGAAGCTGCGGTCAGAGCCGCATCTGGGAGCCCCGAGGCTGTGCAGCTCAGGGGAGACACGGACCCCGGCCTCTGCCTGTGGCTACAAGCCACCACTTACTTGGAGAGCTTCATCTCAATCTGCTGCCGGATTTCCTGCCGCTCCTCGTCAGTCCTCCGGGGGAAGATGTTCCGGTCCTCCAGCTCCTGCTTGCTGGGCCGATTCCGCAACTTCACCGCCAGCAGCTCCTTCTTGCATTTCCTGGGCAGCGTTCCTGAGAGCCGCCCGGGGGGCGGGAGGAAAGGGACAAGGAAACCTCGTTAGTTCAGTGCTGGCTTGTGCACCTGGCCGCCCACCTGCTGGAGGCAGGGGTCTGCACCAGAGCGAAGGGGGCACATGTGTTCCAGCGGGAACGGTGCGCTGTAATACAGGGAGAGAGCGAGGCACCACCTGTGAGCCCCACAGACGGGCGATCACTCACCACAGACCTGCAGGGGTGGCCCTGCTTGACACCTGTCACCCCAGGGGGTTATTAATGGCACTCGGTCTCCCTTCTGAGTTTCCTTCTGAGTTTGGGCCATAACTTACGGTTACTTTCCGCACGGCAGCCCCCTCCCCTCTCCCTGCCCCACGGGGTCCACTCTCCCCACTACCACCACCCTCTGGCCACGCACGTCTTCTTCAGTCCCTAGAGCAGCCCACCTCAGGGCCTTTGGAACAGGGCTGTCCTCCGCCTGCACCCCGCTCTGCGGGACCATCCACAGCCAGCCCCGTCCCCACAGCCGCCCTTGAACCTTCTCCTCAAAGGGGCTCCCGTCACTACGACACCACACTGGAATTCCCCCTGGACCTGAGCTCTTCCCCGTTGATTACTTTGTTCTGTCTCCCTCACCAGACTTTACGGTCAATGAGTCTGCCTTCCACGGGCCCCGGGACAGCGCTGAGCGACGGAAAAGGCAGGCTGACTCCGGGTCTCCGGGCTGACGAGGCCGAGCCTTGTTTCCACCATGTCTAGGATCAGCAACGTGCAGGCAAGAGGAAGATCTCACGGTGGAAAGTCTACATTGCGAGTAGAAGGGGGCGTGGCAGCGTCCGCAGACGAAGATGGTCCAGGAGTGCGCTAGGAAACGGCGGTGAGCTGGCGGGGGTCTGAAGGAGACCCCCCCACCGCGTCCCTGGGAGGTGACTGCAGGTGACAGATGTGCAGCTGTCCCAGGACGTGGATCTCAGTCGGGGGTTCAAACCAAGAAAGGAGTCTCAGCACATGAGGGTCGCACAGAAGTTGGGGATAAAGACAGGCACAAAAATTGGGGCTCCGCTGAGGTTTGAATTTCTAACGTGAGCGTGTTCGCTGTGTTTTGTAGAGAACGAGGAACATGACTCCCCACCCCGTTCCAGCCAGGGCTCCGGCCTGGATTTGTTTTAATAGTTTTACAAATGACGCGGGTCCTGTATTTACAGGATCATAAAAAGCCCGAAGGAGTCACGTGCATTTTTCAGCTAGTCCTTCCTGTGTGTTCTGGCGGCACGGGCAGCTTGGGTGATTCACGAGTTAAGGGCATCTCCAAGGTCTCGGGACAAATCCTTCATGAATGTCAAGGGCCTAATACACGAGGAGGGCTTGCCATTTCCAGACGCCCCAAATTCGCTCAACGGCGGAGCGACACTGAGCGTGGTTTAATCTTTTAAGCTTTTGATAACGCAAGTCTTTGTAAGCCCATGGCAAATGTCGTGGGCTTCTTATTACAAATTTTAATCATATCTGTCCTTAACCGAGGAGAAGACCCCTTCATCAGAGATTTCCAGATGTAAACGAGAAATCGCTCCACACAAAGTCCCCGCGCCGGGAACAAGCCATCCGCCCAGAGCCTGGCACGGGCACGTAGTGAGGCCACAGCGGAGGCTTGGAGGCCGATAACGGGTCGTCTCCAGCGGGTCAGGAGGTTACTAGGTTTCGTTACTTAGTTAACGAAGGAGATTTCCAAATCGCTTAAAACTGAGGCTCTCCCTGCGTCTGGCCGGCGCCCCCACCCAACCTTGAGAATCCATTTGGGTTTTGTTGTTGTTGTTTTAACGTTCATTTGTTTATTCATTTTTAGTATTCTTTTGTTGTTTATTTTGAAGAAGATACAGAGAACAAGTGTGAGAAAGGCCAAGAGAAGGAGACAGAGTCCCGAGGCGCCCCCGGGCTGTCAGCGCAGAGCTCGGCACGGGGCTCAAACCCGCACCCCGGGAGCCAGACGCTTCACCAGCCAGGCCACCCGGCGCCCCTGATGTTTGTTTATTTTTGAGGAAGAGATACAGAGAGACAAAGGGCACACGCAGGGGAGGAGCAAGGAGAGAGGGAGACAGAGAGCCCCCAGCACTGTCAGCGCAGAGCCCCACTGGGGGCTTGATCCCACAAATCATGAGGTCATGACCTGAGGGGAAGTCAAGAATCAGATGCTTAACTGACTGGGCGCCCCCAGGATCAATGTAAATGAGCATGTGTCCCAGAGGGGTCTAACGCCGAGCAGGATGTGAGGCTGTGGATCAGAGGCGGGGAACCCTCTGTCCCCACTGTGGGGGTGGGGGGCAAGCAGCCCTCCCCCCCCCGATGCCCCCAGACACCCTGCTTTTCCTGTTTCGACCCAGAAACATGGGACAAGTATAGAAAGCCAGATAAAAGGGTGCGCATCCAATGTCATTCATGAAAGCAAGAAATTAAACACGACCAAGAGACCCATGAGGACGCCTGTCAGGACACGGCACGTCCTGCGCACCATGTGGCCACACAGCCCCTCGATGACCGAGTGGCAGAAGGACATGCACAGGACGCTGCAGACCGCAGCAGGGCGTGCGGCATCCCTAGAAACAGACCTGTCGATGTGCAGGTGCCTCAATTTTAAGTGTATATGACATTATGAATCGGCCTAGAGATGCCAAGAACTGATCATTTTATTACTAATTTCGCTTTTTGGTATTTGTGGGTTTTTTTTTTTTATCATAACGTAGTTTCCTTAGATGAAAACGAGTAATTATTTAAAAAGAAAGAACACTGTGGCGTAACATCAGCAAAGAGGGTGGAGAAATCTCTCCTCCATGAAAGCGGCAACTGGACAAAGCGGTCAGGGCCGGCGTTCCCAACGCTGTCAGTAGCCAAACGGCTGCCACAACACAGGGAACGTCTACCCAAGGAGAAGAGGCCGATCTCTGTGAGAGGGTCTCACTCTGTCTACAGTGGCACGCCCCTCCCTGCCTGCCCTGCGAGGTCTTGAACTCCAAGAGTGTGTGTTTCTCGGGGAAGAGCGGCCGCCTGGCAGTGAGCGCAGGGACAACGTGCGCTTGCTCGTGCCCAGAGACCGGCCGCTGCCCGGCCCGCGTGCTGGCCCCCCGAAGCGCCCCCGCCCCCCCCCCCGGGCAAGGCTGGCGGCCGGGAGTAGGCAGAGCTCACCCAGCACAAACCGTCCGTCCCCGGGTGCGTCTGTGGAAACCAATACGGTCTTTCCAGGGCCAAGACTTTGATTTATCCTCAGGCCAGTCCTGCCCAATACCCTACGCAGTTCCTTTTTTTATTAGCTTTTATTAGCAGAAGCTAATAAAAAAAAATCAACATAGAAGCCAAAACATTAAGTAAATTAAAAGTCTGATGGTACGAGACCCAGTTC
>NC_043711.1:103072651-103085851 GCF_006229205.1 Suricata suricatta | reverse complement strand
GAAGGCGAGAGCGCCACTCTCCGGTCACGGGGCCTGCCCGGGACAGCCCTCGTCTGCCACGTGATGCGCACGCGGGCGGCGAGGCAGGCCCTCCTGCATGTGGCCGCGCTCCGGTCACGGAAAACACGCTCTCTGATCAGAGTGAAATAAAATTGGGAATTGGTATCAGAAAGCTCCCTAAAAAGTGCCTACATTTTTGGAAACTAAATTAAAAGAACATCTGACTAATCTATAGTTCCAAGAAGAAATCAGAAGGGAAATTAGAAAGTATTTTGAAGTAAATAAAAATACGACGTATCAAAGTGGTGTTGGGGGAGATTCGACAGCACTGAATGCCTGTCTTGGAAAAGAAGAAAGTCTTCAGATCAATGCCCTCACATTCCATCATGAGGCACTAGAGAAAGAAGAGCAAATTAAACCCAAAGAAGCAGAAGGAATAATAAAGATCAGAGCAGAAACCAGTGAAAACCAGAAATAGAAAAATGATGAAGGAAATCCTTAAAACCAAAAGCTTCTTTGAGAAGAGCAATAAAATTGATAAACCTCTCCCCAAACTCATCAGGGGAGAGAGAAAGAGAAAGAGGGACAGAGAAATTACCAACATCGGGAAGTAAGACGGGTTAGCTCCCCATCGGATTCTAGAGCAACTACCAAGGCTCACTCAAGAAAAAAAATACGGAACCGGAATAGAGCTTTATCTATTAAAGAAATAAAATTTGTAGTTAAAACGCTTCCCCCAGGTGGAGACACTGACAATGAAGCGCTAGTGAGAAATCCCAGGTCTGCACAAGCTATCTCGGGAAGTTGAAAGACGGAGCGGGGAGGGGGCACTTTAAAATCTCTGCTGCCCAGCTAGGATTTACAGCAATGTTAAAACCAGGAAAGATATGCGAATCGAAGAAAAATTAAAGGCGGACAGACCCCCATGAACGTGGATGTAAAATTATCAACAATTTTAGCAAATCAAATCCGAGGCATTATGAAAATGATACTATACCACGGCCCACGGGGTGCAGGGAGGCTTAGCCTCTGCAAAGCAACCCACGTGATTCATGAAATCAACTCACTTAGAAACCATCCGATGACCACAGGGGACGGCCCTGCACCTACGGAGCTGGTCCGGCTGTCGGAGTCGGGAGGGGCCCGCCTGGCTCCAGCCACCGGCTCGGAGGCCCCGAGGCTCACGGAGACAGGAGCTGTCCCAGGTCTGCTGTCCCAGCAGATGGCTTAAACCTGGAGCAGCAGTAGGGAGGGAAAAGACCCCCCTTCCCGCCCACACCTCACTCTGGAAGAAACCGCCACCGTGTTCCAGGAGCCTCACTTCCAGACCTACTTCTACACAACTGATCACTTACTCCGGCTTCGTCTTGTCTTACAGAAGCGGATCGCTCCGCACGCCGCCCCTGGCACCCACAGCCTCGCGCACACACTGGGCCCCTGACCTTTAAGGGCCGCAAGTTATCCCAGAGAATGAGAGTCACATGACCCCCAGGAATGGACACACAGGTGTTGCTTTTGGCCCTCTGGTCACAGCTGCAGGGACTGTCCCCGCCTTGTCTTCCCGGCATAGGCACCAAGGCTCCCATCCGCCCAGTCCCTGGAAGGGAGAGTCCTGAGCCAAAGCAAAGCGGGGCTGATTGTAGCTCCGACAAGTTTTCCTCTCCCCACTCTGCCCTCCTTCCCCTCTCCCCACTCCGCCCTGCTTGCTGTTGCTTCCGGGGCCACCGTCTCTGTGCTCTCCTGGGAAGGAGGGAGATGTAGATGGGGCCGGGGATACGTAAGAACATATGGCTGAGAGGCTCCGCAGTGACAGACAGACTCGCTATGAGAAAGCTTTTTTTCAATCAGTTTCACGTTGGGATTTATCCTAAGGACATAGTGACGGAGATGCACAAGTCTGAGCTCCGAGGAGGCACATCCCCGTGTCGGTAATGCGGCCACTTGCCAGCCCGAACCGGCCATCCTGCACCCACAGGGGCTCGTGTGCGGGAAGCTTTGGCGTTTGAGGGGCAGGAGTCAGAAACGGGGGAGCAAGAAGGGCTGGGTGCCAGGAGGGACACGAGGGTGGCAGGGGTGCCTGCTGCCCCAGGTCCTGGTGTCACAAGTGCCGGCATGAGAACGGGCCCCCAGCCCATCCCGTACAAAAAGTGACACTGTGGGACACTTTTTAATTAGTTATGCAATTTCTGTTTCAGCTATTTCTTTATTTCTTAAAGTTTCTGTTTCTCTGCTAAGATTCTCCATCTGTTCACTCATCTTATCCTTTAAGACCCTGAACACATTTCCAGCAGTTGCAAATCCATTTTGGTTTTGAACGCGGTCCTTTATGACACACTCCCTGCTCCTAAGACTTGGTCTCTCTGGGCCTTCAAGGGACCGTCCATTGTCCTCAACAAGGGCTCTCCACGGACTGGGCTGGGTCCCCTGCACCCCCGACCTCCAGCGTCATCATCGGGGGCTCTCCACGGACTGGGCTGGGTCCCCTGCACCCCCGACCTCCAGCATCACAGTTCCATCCTCACTCCTCCAGGGCACCTCTGCCAAGCCTCATGGAGCTCTGCCTTGACCCACTGAACCTCCACGCAAGTGTCTGGGGTCCCCCTTTGCACAGCTCACTCTTTTCCAGTTCCCTGTCCTACAAATTCCAGCTGCGTCTCCAGCCTCCTCATCCCCGTGAGGCCGCCTCCCTGTACCCGCACAGGAAGACCCCCCCCGGCAGACAGTCAGTGCAGGGCTCACCCCGCGTGGCTCCCGTCTTCCAAGGACCGTGGCCCTGCTCTGCCTGGTGTCAGTGTCCCACACCGTGGCTCCCGCACTGGGCCCAGCTCGACAGCTGGCTGTGGCACGAGGACAGCCACCACTGGCTTCTGGTCCAGACAAGGCCGGACCTCTTCTAAAAACGAGAGTGACGCCTAGACCCCCAGAGTCTGAGACTCACTCCTGCCCCCCTTTAACCGCCTCTCCCCCATACCCATGCAGGACAGTGTGTGGCCCACATCTCCTGAATGAACAGATGATGATACCAGGAAGACGGGGAAGGGGAGGAGGAAAACGTTGTGGCTTGAATATGCAGAGACACGGCAAGGGCGTCCACAGAAAAGGGACACCCAGGAGGGTGCGCAGGTTTCCTGGGCGGTGACCTCGGCTCCTGTGGAGTCAGGGTGTGGTCAGGGCATCCACAGGGACACAAGCAGAGGACAGATGGACACATGGGGCTTCGGCACCATGGAGCCCTGCAGCCAGGGGTCATTTGAGCCCAGCCATGTACAGGGAGAGGTTGTGGGGACAGTGTGTGTGGGTGAGCTAGAGAGACAGGCAGGGAGCTGGTGGCACCCACCCCCAAGGAGCGGGGCAGGGGAAGAGACCAGGAGATCAGAGAGCCAAGGAAGGCAGGGAGAGAGCTGGGGGCAGGGGCCGGGGCCATGGGCAGCGAGTTTGGAGGCCAACAAGCACAGGGACCACACAGAGGAGGGACCGCCAGGGCACCGCACCCGCCTCGGGGCTGCTGGGAAGGAAGTGAGCCGCTCTTGTCCACAGGACCCCGAATTCCTGCCATGCCCTCAGATCACTGCTCCTCCGCTTCCCAGAAAGCACACGGTGGCCAGACCTGCCTTCCAGAACGATTTCTACCTCCTTGTTCTCATCTATCTTGTTCAAAAGGAGACATTCCCTAAGATTTCTCAAGCTGATGGGGAGCCCAGAGACCGGCATCCAGGGCAACAACCTTCCCCAGAAGGGCATGTTGTCTGGTGTGTATTTCAAGCGGGAGGCAGCGCTGCCATGTGTGGGTCCGGTAGTTCCACGTCCCCAGGGCTACGTCGGGTCTCAGGGAGGAGCATGGTGCCCGTCCCACAGAGGAAGGCAAGCGCGATCTGCCTTATCTAGCAGGTGTTTGCACACAGGGAGGGGGCGGGGGTCAGGGTCCCCTCCCCCCACTAGCTGTGGAGCCCGAACCAGCCATGCAGTCTCCTGGGCCCCAGTGCCTGAAGTCAGCCCAGGTCCCATCACCCAGGTCACTGCCCAGAACCCACTGTGCACCGGGCAGTGTGTTGAGAAGGTACAGAAATAGGGCACAGGAAGCATCCGCAGCTGCTCAGCTACCACAGTCAAAAGAAAGGACGCTGCGGTGAGCAGAAAAAACGCCCTCGAAGATGTCCACTTTCTGACCCCAGAACATGTGACCCGACACAGCAAAGCGACTTCGAAGATGTGACAAAAGGCCCTTAGATGGGGAGAGAGTCCTGGGTCAGCCAGTGGAATCAACAGGGAGGACGGGGCAGACACGTCGGCCTCAGAGCGACGTGACGTGACCCAACCACCGCCAGCCACTGCTGGCTTTGCAGGAGGCGGGTCCTCGAGCCCGGGACCGCGGCAGCACCGGAAGCTGGGAAGGGCAAGGAGCAGATTTTCTTTGGAATCTTTAGAAGACACAGCGCCACTGACCTTATTTTGGCCAAGTGAGACCCTCAGGATTGTGACATAGTAAATTCACCTTATTCAAAAACACCAAGTGTGGCAATTTGATATGGCGGCCAGAAGAGGAGGCTAACAGAGCCCGGAACTCATCTCTGACCTGTACCGTCTCCTTGTCTATGCGGCTCCACCCCTGTCCTGGCCCCAAAGGGCCTCGGGTTCTCTAATTGTCCAAGCAACGATACCATGTCCTTCTGAGGGAAACTGAGGTTCTAACAGACATGAGCCCTGAGGCCATGCACGCAGGGGCCTGAGCAGCCAGTGACAGCTGGGAGCCCAGGGCTATCCCGATGCAGTGGAGCAGCCACCCCCCCAGGGGACGGGGCAAGGAAGGCTGTGGGGGAGGGGCAGGCAAGACTGTGAATCACCCAGAAGCCTTGATCATCACACAGGAAGGACACTCCGACTTCAGATTTCTGGACAAAATGGCATTTGGGACTTATAGCCTCCATGATGTTTGATGCCCTGAATGAATGAACACAAATGTCAGGTGCCACTTGGGTTTCACTGGAAGGAGGGGATGAAGAGGGAGCAAGGGAAACAAGACCAGTGGGTCTGAGGGTCACCCAAGTGCACATGCTCACTTGCATCCCCTGGTTGTCACTTGGCTTCACTCACCATGTATGCAGAAGGTGTTTAATACATGCTCTTGAGGGACTGTGAGGGCCCTGGTTGACCGTGAGCTGGGCAGGGCTCCTCCTCTTGTGAGTTCCCAGTGCAGGGGAACCCCCCCGAATTCTGAGCCAGTGCCCCCCCAACCTCTCCTGACTTAGCCCCGCCCCCGCCCCAGCACTATGGACTGGGTGGAGCCCCCCTCAGAACTCATGGCCTGATGCGCTACCCGGATATGTGCCTGGGTCAGGAGATGGGGCCTCTGGAGGGGATTAAAGTGACAAGATGGTGAAGGCATGGCCCCGATCTGCTCGCACTGGTGTCCTCTGAGGAGACCCCGATGTTTCCAGGCCGCCCACTGTGCACACAGAGGAAAGGTCACAGGAGGGCATGGTGAGAGCTGACTGTCTGCAAGCCAGGAAGACGGCCCGCAGCATAAACCAGATCTCAGACCCCCAGCCTCCGGAGCTGTGAGGAGAGAAATGCCTGACGTCTAAGTCGCCCCGTCTCCGGTTACCGTGCCCCGAGCCGACCGGTACCCCGTCAGTCCCCTCCGCAGGTCCCCACCTCCCCCGGGCCGGGCCAGGGCCCTCCTACGGCCCCCTCCTACCTTCCTCCCATTGCCCGCATGCTGACACAGCCCGGACACCTTTCTGAGGCAGCGGTCAGGACCAGGGGTCCCCAGTTTTGATGCACGTCCTCCAGGGTGGGGTGTGCGTCGGGGCATTTCAGAGCACGCAGCCAGCCAGGAGCCGGGGCTCCAGGAGGGGGTCGCACAGGCTCTTGGCTTTTGCTCATCCGGGACTCGTCCCTCAATCCCGAAGTTGCATCCTGGGGCCCCTTCCTCCTCCACCTGCTGCGAGCAGGGCCCCACCTGCACCACCACGCACACAGCACAGTTTGCTGACTAATGACAGGGTGATGTCCCCAGCCATAGACTAGAGAGACCTGGGTTCAAAGTGGCCTCTTCCTTCCCCTCTTTGCCTCCATCAAAACGGGACACTAGGGGTCGCCCCTTCATCAGGCTGCCAAGGGGACCAGGTGGGGACAGCTTGGCAAACCACCCACCGGGCAGGAAGTAAAGGCACAAAGAAAATACAGCTCAGCTGCTGAAGGCGATCACCGGTCTGTGAGCCCCTCCCCCACAGTGGCGGCTCTGTGCCCAGCAAGATTCACCCAGACCTGACGCTCCACCACAAAGGCCACCAGGTTGTCCCAAAGGCCTGCCCTCCAGAGCACCTCCTCCCAACGACCATCTGCAGCGCCACCTGGCGTCTGCAGGGGGAAATGGCCAGGGTTCCAGAATCCTGCCCCAGGGAACAGGCAGGGAGCAGGTGCCCTGCACATGCAGCCCGAGGGGGGGACCGGGAAGTCCTCGCTCCGCACACAGGGGACTTCACAGGATTCATGACAAGGAGCTTTTCAAACGCCCTCTGCTACATTTGAAACAGGATTCAATGAACACAGTACATTTCAGCTTTTCCTTTTCACAAACGTGTCCCCTGGGGAGAGGGTCCCGGAGCCTCCAGGGGTCACCTCTTCTGTTGGGGCCCATCCAGCCAGAAGTGCTGTGTGGCCTTTGGGACCCTGCTTCCCCTACTTGAAAATGTGTGCGCTTGACTGCTTGACCTAAGTGGGTCAGAGACTGGGGTTAGTTCTCCTATTAATCATGCCACTTGGTAATCATGGTTTCAGTAACTGGGCCGATTTTCTGATTGAAACTTCCTCCCTAGTTAGGAGCACCTTACTCACAGACTATTGTTTAAACTTTTAAAGAAAAATAGCCTTGTCATAAGCTTCGGTTAATAATATCACTGTGTACATAAAACAACCCCCTGCTGATGTATTTTGAGTGATGAATTATGTTTTTTGATCTTCTGTACTGTGCCTCGTTTCTATTTTGATTTTCTGTTTTTGCTACCTTGGAAATAATTTTTCTGGAAGTAACAAACAATGTAATTATTAGAAAAATGATGTAATCACCTACGGTATATAAGACACCAAGTTTCACAGTGAAGTGTGGTCTCTTCCCCCATTCATGTTGTCTGTGTTCTTTCTTGTAGATATTTCGCCGACACCAACCCCCTACTCAGGGACCCTTGGACTCTGGTGCGTGGGCTGGTCCCCCGCACTCTTCCTCCAGCTCAGCCAGTGCAGGAAGTGCTCAGCCTCAGCTCTCCCCACGCCCAAGTCTGTGCCCGTCCAGCCCCGTGTCCTAGGATTTCCCACCCAGACGCACCCCCTATTTTGACTCCTTGCCTTTACGCCGATAGACAGCTTTTCAAGGCTGGCCGGGAGCCCCTCAGATGGTCTGGGTCGTCCTTAGAACCCTTGGCCCAGAGCTGGGACGTGCAGCACTTGTTGAATAAACAACAAAGGCATCGGTAAAAGCTTTAACGAAATTCTGCCTCTCATACTATTTTACACCAAAGATGATCTGGGCCAAGGGCAGCAGAGTCACCCCCCCACCCCACGCCCCATGTTCTCAGGGACCTGTGGCCCCGGCCTCCCTCCCAGGATCCCGAGGTCTGGCTGCAGGAGAGGGTAACACTTACACAGTGGCTGTTTCATGTCATCCTTCCTTACCATTTTTAAAAAATTTTTAATGTTTGTTTATTTTTGAGAGACAGCCAGCGAGCACGAATGGGGGAGGGACAGAGAGAGAAGGAGACACAGAATCCAAAACAGGCTCCAGGCTCCAAGCTGTCAGCACAGAGCCCGACGCGGGACTTGAACTCACGAACCATGAGGTCACAACCTGAGCCAAAGTCAGACGCCCAACCGACTGCGCCCCTCCCTTACCGCTTCTGTGCACGTTTTATGCCGTTTACAATGTATCCGTGTGGGGCCACTCGGGTAGTTTACAAACAAGGCTCACGCTCCCGGGGTCGCTGTCCTGTCCTCGGCTCCTGGGGCGCGTCAGCAGAAAGCTCTATGAGCTTCTCTCCATACGTAGGCTCTAAAGCCAATCTGGTCACGCCCCCCGCACCCTCACCCCCCACCCCTGCACCTCTCCCCCACCCCACCCCCCAGCTGTTTCACAGGCGCCCCGTCCTCAGGCCGAAGCCTGGCCGCTGACGTCACCGCCCGTGGGAGCTTCTGTCTCCGTCCCAACTATCATGCGGATTCACAAGAGTGTCATGGACCCCGTGTCTCCGACATCTGCTCAGGACAGAGTTCAAAGGGCGAGTCCTAGAAGCAGGTCACGGGCTCCCAGCACTGTCCCCGCCCCCCAGGGACACAGTCCGGGAGGAAGAAGGACCTGACAGGTGAGGGAGCCACCCTGCAGCCCCTCAGGGGTCACTTCCTGCCATTGGCTCACAGGGCTGAGTTGCCAGGGCCCCCCCAAGACGCACTCCATGTGGGGTCCAGGTGCTCGCTGCTCCTTTACTGACTTTCCCAAATAGATGCAATTTCTCACAAACAGGGTCTTTTTTTTTTTTTTTTTTTTTTGGCCATTAGCAAAATTGGCTAGTGACGCCATGGTCGGTGTCCTTGGCCTTGTCGGGTGACCTGGGAACTGGGACAGTGACAGAGCCCCTCACATAACCCTTCACTCCACGGAGACGCTCCCTCACGGGCACCCGGGCCCCAGGCAGCCCCGCTGGTGGCCTGAGTGCGCCTGCCTGGGCCGCGTCCCAGAGGCTCTGCGCACCTGTTAATGTTCTTCATTCTTCAAACCCATGGCCAACTCCCCTGCCGCCCCTGCGCCCACCACCCATCCTGCTCCCAGCCCCGGTTTCGGGCTCTGTCAGGTTCTGTCACCTGCTCAGTGTGACTGAGTCCTCACGGCAGGGACCTTTGTCTATTTACAAATGATAAAAGCAAACGGGCTCCTTCTGAAGAGCAGAGCAGACAGGGAAGGAACCTGGACGACTGTCTTCAACTGTCTGCAGCCCCTCGTGTCCTGGGTGAGGGGGCGGCTGCCGCCAGACCTCCTCTCCCCGCCCCTCCCGTCCCGTCCCCGGAGAGGGTGCTGAAGGCGCTAGGGGAATGGGTGCTCCCGCTCCGCCCGGGGAGTCTGCACAGCCCTCACTGGGCTTCCCACCCACGGTCAATGTGCAAAAGGCACACGCGCATCAGCCTGGCATTTACTTCCAGGACTTTGTCCTAGAGATGCGTCCACAACGCTGCCTGACATGGGGAACAGACTGGCCAGACCCGGTGCGTCACACCCGGGGACAGTGACGGGACAGTGATCCAGACGCGCACAGAATTCTCCCTCTCAGTGCCTCGCGTGCTCGCAACCACCGGCCCTCTCCCCGCGGGCCTGTGCACCTGCAGGGGCGGCTCCCGCTCCACCTCGCCCCCGGGGCCGCAGCTGCCCTCGCTCCCCAGCCCCGAGGCTCTGCCCTCACAGACGGGCACTTCCCTCCCTGTTAGCCATGGACGCTGGTGCACAGCGGTTTCTTTCCAGATCTGCGCAGGAAGGAAACAGAGTAAAAATCAATAGCCCTGTTCTCAACTTTGTAACAAGCACAAAGTAAATGCAACCTCAGCGCATCCAGGAGAAACCACGGCACCCAACACTCGTGAAGATTACTTTCCTTGCGCTCTTCGCAAAGTCTAAGATAACACGGACGACTGTGGTTTTTACCGTTTTCCCCTCAAAGAACGGGAAAGAAACAACACGGGAAAGGGGGGAGCTCCCACACTGCTCTGGGAAGCACCTCCCCTCCGCTGGGGTTTTCTAGAACTTGAACTAGACGCCATGGAAGACACAGCGGGTATGTTTTCTGCAGGGACCCGGGGCTCCCGTTCGAAGGCCCTGGCCCAGGGCACGGACGGGCAAAGAGATGTGCATTTGTGTGTGTAGGGCTTTCGGCATTCCTGCTTTACGCTGAGATAATTTACCACCCGTACACGTCATTTTTATATTTCCAACTTTCATCAGCTATTTTGCCTAAAACATAACTGGCTGGTCCCGCCCACACTGGGTAGGAAAGTGCCTCCTTTCTCTTATTTATTCTTCCTGCTTTACAATACAGACTATGGCTGTGTGTGGGGTCGTTTTACCCAGGCAACAAAACAACAGTCCTCAAATTCTTTGTCATTTCACGACACACCTTGGCTGCTCCAGATCCAGAACATTCTGTCGGATGCCTGCGTCCACTGCAGACCTGGGGTAAAACTTGTTGAATCAGTCCCTGCTCGACACCCGCTCGGAGGGGCTCCGGGCCTCCTGTCACATCACTGCACAGTGAACATCCGGGTGTTTCTCCACCACAGAGCCACGCCCGCTGTGGACAGCTGGCAACATTCCAGAGAGTCTGGGACGACATGGCCGGGGCCGGCTGCTCCTGGTTCCGAGGCTGTACAGGCCGGGGACGCTGCTGAAGACCCGACAGCGTGCGGGACACCCCCGCACAGGTGCCTGCCCGGCCCTGGATGTGACCGTTCCATGGCGGAGAAATGACCACCAGGCGTGAGTGTAAGGACACAGGGGATGAAATCCTGGAAGCCCAGCTGCTGGAGGACAGAGCACCTGCGACGTGTCAGGGACGCTAAGCAAAGGGAGGGAGGACACGTGCTGTTACAGGGACACGGGCGTCAGGATCGGGGGCTCAAACGCTCCTTGTCCTCACTCGAGGAGGATCAGGGGGACACGCGGTGGCGGCCACCCCGGAAGCCCTGTGGGCGGTTATGGGGGACGGGCGGTCACGGGGGATGGGCGGTCATGGGGGACGGGCGGTCATGGGGGGCAGGCGGTCACGGGGGGGGTGGGCGGTCACGGGGAACGCCTTATCAGGCTCCCGGCAACCTGACCAGGGGGGCCCAGCTGTCACCATGAAAGAGGCTGCGGCCCGGGGGTTCGCCCCGCCCCCCGGTCAGGGATAGGTGCGGCCGGAGACCTTCTTGGGGCTTTTCCGCCCAGAGCAAACGGCCCCTCAGCCTGTCCCGCCAGGTAGGGCACCTCTGGGACCTTGTTCCCGCCTACAACCACGTCCAGTGACACAAATGTATCGGTTTTGCTTCCCAACAGACACGCCTGTTTGGCTGCAGGGACTTTGGCACGCTTGTGAAACTCACAAATTAGCAAACGGAAGGAGGAACAAATCAGCTACAGAATATCCACAAAATCGGAGGTGACATTCACTCTGGTCTGGGGGGCAGCGGCACCCCTTCCCCTGCCTGCTCAGCAGCGATGGTGACGATGGTGGCGATGGTGGTTCTCACTGTCACTCCACTCACCCAGCACGATGAGCCGGATGCCACTGGCCAAACTGACCCTTTCAACCATCGGAATAACCCTCTCATCGCCCCTCTCTGCAGCACAGAGAGGTCAAGGGAGTCGACCAAGGTCACAGAGCTAGAAAGGGTCACACGGAGGCAGGTGGAGTGACTGCAGACATCTGTGTGTGCCGTAAACCCCAGAGAAGGCGCATCTGAGCGCACAGTCAGCCCTCAATCACGAAACTCCCGATGCCACACACGGAATGTTTGAGATGGTTTGGGGGGGTGGGGCCTTTGGGGGCTGCTTAGCTCAGGAGGATCGAGCCCCTTATAAAACAGACACTAGACTCTTGTTCCCCCCGCCCCCTCCCCCAGCACGTGAGGACACAGCAGGAAAATGGCCACCCGCTAAGCAGGAAGTGGGCCCTCACTGGACTTTAGATCTGCTGGCACCTTGGCCTCGGACTCCCAGCCTCCGGAAGCCTGAGCAGTGCAGGTCTTGTGGCTTCAGCCCCTCCGTCTACGGTGTCCTGTCACAGCAGCCCGGACTAAGACACCTCGAGTGGTGGGTGACATGGGCGGACCCGCTGCGTCAGCACACGGGGCATGGCCGGGATGCACCGCGTGTCCTGTCTCTGCACATTCGCTGCGGTGACTCTCCAGGGCCGAGACTGTGTACACGAGGCCACGTGGCTCAGGTCCCGGAGGAGGTTCTGGGACGTCCGCTGCCCCACACTGGTGACCCCGTCTCCTGCAGCCCTGCTTGCTGGGAAGCCCCTTGCTGCCCCCACCCCCAGCAATCTCCTAAGCACCTGTTAGGGGTCACACAGGGCCGGTGGCCCAAATTAGACAGATGTGGTCCCTGAGTTCAGGACAGGAGAAAAGATAAAAAAACAAACTTCTTGACAGGTTTTCAACCTGAATTTCAGGGTGGCGACAGCATAAAAAACTGTTGCTGGTAAAACTCAGCTCCAGGTGAGGAGACTTTGCCTTCGGGTTCTGCATGTGAGGGGCCCGAAGTCACCACCCTGTTCTAACGCTGAGCAAAGCTGAACAGACTGAAAACTGCTACTTCCTCTTGGGTCCACAAGGCGAGGAGGACGCGGGGAATGTCTCTGCCCCAAGACTGGAGAGGGTGAGCCCAGCCTCCAGGAGAACCGGTGTGGGCGGTGGGGGGAGGATGGTGCAGGGGCGGAGGGAGGGGGGCGGGAACCAGAACGGTGACGGAGGACTTGCTGGCGGCTCAGGTGGACAAGCGGGGAGGTAAAAGCCACCTGGGTGGCTCACCTGGTTAGGCTCCGACTCTGGATTCCAGTTCTGGTTATGACCTCGCGGTTCGTGAGGTCGCACCCCGTGTGGGGCTTGGCGCTGTCAGCTGCCTGGGACTTTCTCTCTCCTCTCTCTCTGCCCCTCTCCCTGCTCACACACTCTCTCTCTCAAAATAAACAAACACTTTTTAAAAGCTACAGATCCAGACCCAGAGGCCCCCACAGAGCTGGGCACTTTACTGCCGGGAGGGGGACCAGGTTCCCACCTGGAATGTCTGAAAAGGAGTCCCCGTCCGCTTCCTTCCAGCAGGGGAGGCGCAAGGAGCCCGCCATACCCGGGGCCCCCTGTTCTCCTTCACGGAGCCTCCCTCGGGGAAACCAGGGACCCAGAGCCTAGCCCGCCGGGGAGCGTCAGAGCCTAACCCACCCGGCGGAAGGGAGGCCCCCAGTCCAGCCCTCAAGAGCCATCCTGTGCACCTGAGGTGGAGAATAAAACTCTGAAACACGTGTGAGGGTCACAGCCCGGGGCACGGCTCCCCGCAACACAGAGACCCCGTCAGAGGCCACAGAACACCCCTGCCCCACGCCCCACCCCCACGGCTCCCCAAAACACGGAGACCCCGCCACAGGCCACAGAACACCCCTGCCCCACGCCTCACCCCCACGGCTCCCC
>NC_043711.1:103071501-103072551 GCF_006229205.1 Suricata suricatta | reverse complement strand
GCTCCTTCTCACGCCTTCCCTGTTCTGTCCGTCCCTCCAGAGAGGTTTTGGGATCCGCAACGGCTCCTTGAGATTTCTCTGTTTCTTCTCTCGGTCAAGTGCTGCTTTGCAGTTTGGACCCTCTTAGTAGGTTTGCAAATACTTAGTGTTGTCCCGTCCTCCTGATGAGGCTGTCCCTTCACCACTCAGATCACCCTTGACCCTGAGAAGGTTCTTGGCTCAGAAATCTACCTCGTGTGGTCTCCACGAGCGCCTTTAGCTTTCCTGTAGTGGGTTCAGAGCTGTGTCTTTCCCCCTCTCTTCCTCTGTTTGTGTCTTTAAGGTCAGAGTCTGGGTTCTGTGGGCAGCATGGCGTTCCGTCTCTGTTACCTGTGCTGAGAGTGTTTGCCTTTAAGGAGAATATTCAGACTGTTTTCACTGAATGCAATTCTTAACTTGGGTTTAAGTTGTTTTTTTTTAAGTTTATTTTTTTGGGGGAGGGGGTGAGGGAGTGGGGGAGGAGGGGGAGAGAGAAAATCCCAAACAGGCCCCTCACCGTCAGCACAGAGCCTGACGCGGGGCTGGATCTCACGCGCCGTGAGAGCATGACCCGAGCTGGAGTCCCACCCATAACCGAGCGAGCCCCCCGGGCGCCCCCGTACTTAGGTTCACATGCAGCCTCTGGCTCCTCAGGTCTTAGGTTCTGGTTCTGGGCCGCCCCTCCCCCCAGCTCTGCGGGCAGCCTCGGGGGGCATGGGCTTCCCCTCCCCCTTCTCAGCTCAGGCCTGGTTCCAGGCGCTTCCCTGCTCCTCCCCGGGTCCCAGCCTAGAAGCTCCAGAGACGGGATCAGGGCCTTTGCAAGACTCGCTTTATCTGATCCCTGTCCTTCTCAGCCTCTCCGCCATCGTCTAACAGTGTTTGATTTTTTTGTTTTAGTTTTGGGTTGGAAAACCCAGGCCGCATGACTCTGTCTTGGTCAGAAGCGGAAGTCAGGTCAGCCTGGGAGGCTGAGGCAAAACCCCCAGCGCATCCCTTCTGTGCGGCGACCCCAGGTTCCGGGGCCACCGCGTG
>NC_043711.1:103070340-103071401 GCF_006229205.1 Suricata suricatta | reverse complement strand
CACGCGGTGGCCCCGGAACCTGGGGTCGCCGCACAGAAGGGATGCGCTGGGGGTTTTGCCTCAGCCTCCCAGGCTGACCTGACTTCCGCTTCTGACCAAGACAGAGTCATGCGGCCTGGGTTTTCCAACCCAAAACTAAAACAAAAAAATCAAACACTGTTAGACGATGGCGGAGAGGCTGAGAAGGACAGGGACCGGATAAAGCGAGTCTTACAAAGGCCCTGATCCCGTCTCTGGAGCTTCTAGGCTGGGACCCGGGGAGGAGCAGGGAAGCGCCTGGAACCAGGCCTGAGCTGAGAAGGGGGAGGGGAAGCCCATGCCCCCCGAGGCTGCCCGCAGAGCTGGGGGGAGGGGCGGCCCAGAACCAGAACCTAAGACCTGAGGAGCCAGAGGCTGCATGTGAACCTAAGTACGGGGGCGCCCGGGGGGCTCGCTCGGTTATGGGTGGGACTCCAGCTCGGGTCATGCTCTCACGGCGCGTGAGATCCAGCCCCGCGTCAGGCTCTGTGCTGACTCTGCGCTGACGGTGAGGGGCCTGTTTGGGATTTTCTCTCTCCCCCTCCTCCCCCACTCCCTCACCCCCTCCCCCAAAAAAATAAACTTAAAAAAAAACAACTTAAACCCAAGTTAAGAATTGCATTCAGTGAAAACAGTCTGAATATTCTCCTTAAAGGCAAACACTCTCAGCACAGGTAACAGAGACGGAACGCCATGCTGCCCACAGAACCCAGACTCTGACCTTAAAGACACAAACAGAGGAAGAGAGGGGGAAAGACACAGCTCTGAACCCACTGCAGGAAAGCTAAAGGCGCTCGTGGAGACCACACGAGGTAGATTTCTGAGCCAAGAACCGTCTCAGGGTCAAGGGTGATCTGAGTGGTGAAGGGACAGCCTCATCAGGAGGACGGGACAACACTAAGTATTTGCGAACCTACTAAGAGGGTCCAAACTGCAAAGCAGCACTTGACCGAGAGAAGAAACAGAGAAATCTCAAGGAGCCGTTGCGGATCCCAAAACCTCTCTGGAGGGACGGACAGAACAGGGAAGGCGTGAGAAGGAGC
>NC_043711.1:103060381-103070240 GCF_006229205.1 Suricata suricatta | reverse complement strand
CCACGCCTCACCCCCACAGCTCCCCAAAACACAGAGACCCCATCAGAGGCCACAGAACATCCCTGCTCCACGCCTCACCCCCATGGCTCCCCGCAACACGGAGACCCTGTCAGAGGCCACAGAACACCCCTGCCCCACGCCTCACCCCCACGGCTCCCCAAAACACGGAGACCCCGTCAGAGGCCACAGAACACCCCTGCCCCACGCCTCACCCCCACACTACCGAAGCCCTATTTAAGGCCATTCCTTCCACCCAGGGCGTCAGGTCCAGCTATCGGGAGGCCCTCACAAGGCAAACCAAAAGGCAAGAATCCCAATTTGAGGAGACAGAACAGCAAACCAGACATGGCAGGGGTGTGGGACTCATCAGACCAGGGATTTAAAACAACCTGGATTAACGTGCTGAGGGCGCCGATGGGTAAAGTAGACAGTTCGCAGGAACAGATGAGCATCGGGAGCAGGGATGGAAATCCCAAGCAAGAACCAGAAGAAATTCTAGAAATCACAAACCCCGTGACTGAAATGAAGAATGCCCCTGGTGAGCTCATGGGAGAGCAGGCCCGGCTCAGGAAATCGCCTTGCAGCTTGAGGACATCTCAATAGAAACTTTAAAAACTGAAAAGCAGAGGAAAACAACACCCTAAAACAAAACAATAGAATGAAATATCCAGGGATCGAGGAACACCTGCACAGGATGTAGCATTCGCATCACGAAAGTATCAGAAGAAGAAAAAGAAGAACAGAAGAAATACTTGAAACAATAATGTCAGAGAATTTCTTCAAATTAACGTCACACACCAAACCACAGAGTCAGGAATCTCCGAGACCGGCAAGCAGGATACATGCCAAGAAAACAAAACAAAATCCAAAACAACAACAACAAAAAACTACACTCTGTCATGACATCTTCAAAGCACAGAAAATCAAAAATAAAGAAAAAGCATTCTGTAGGAAGCCAGACGAAAAAACATCTCCAGAAGAACAAAGAAAAGAATCACATCTAATTCCTGAGAAACATGCAAGTAAGGAGAGAGCAAAATGAAATATTTAATATTATTAGAGGAAAAGGAACAACTCATCAAACTAGAATTCCACACCCTGAGAAATTACTCTTCAAAGGCGGAGAAGCGCACACTTACTAAGACAACAGAAGTGGAGGGGATTTGTTGCCTGCAGATCGGCCTTGCAAGAGAAGAAGTGGGTTTTGGAAAGACCGTGTGCTGTCCCGCACGGGTCTAGCAGGAGACACCTAAAGGGACCATGGGAAGGGGAAAGGGGTGGGGGAAGAGCTGGGGAGAGGGAGGGAGGCAAATCATGGGAGACATTTGAACGCTGAGCATGAACTGAGGGCTGAGGAGGGAGAGGGGAGGGGAAGGGGGTGACGGTCACGGAGGGGGCACTTGCGGGGAAGAGCACTGGGTGTTGTATGGAAACCAACTTGGTAATAAACTATATTAAAAAAAAATTTTTTAAAGAAGTGGGCTTTTTTAGAGAAGGAAAACGATGCAGAGCAGAAACTTGGATCTGCACAGAGTAAGGAAGAGCATCAAGGAGGAAATAAGTAAAGGTGAAAGAAAAGATTTTTCTTATTCTTAATCTAACAGGTAACAGTTTGTTCAAAGTAACAGCAACATGTACTTAATTACTTATGCTTACGTAAATATCATACAGAATAGGTCTGCATGCTTATGTATATACCCTACGTGTACAAATGAGCTTCTATGTGACGAAATGAATGACAGCGATGACACAGAGGACAGAGGGAGGAATCCGGATGATCTCGTCACTCTAAGGCACTCATATGCCTGTGAAGTCATCTAGTGTTGTTGGCTTATATGTGTGTTATATAAAATCTATAAACTCCAGGACAACCATGGGGAAAAAAGTATAACTGATACGTAAAGAAAGGAGAGACCGTGAAATTGTAACAAATACTGGATTAAAATCACGAAAGGCAGGGATCGCTGGGTAGGTGCAGAGAAGGGGGGCGCTAAGCCTACCCTGTCCCGTGGATAGGACCTGATAACACTCACATCGGTGTAAGCGATCCAGAAAGTCCGAAGACTCTGGCAGAACAAACGCCACCACTAAATGTGGAAAAGAGGCCACATCAGCGAAGCTAGGAAGCCCGAGACTATGGGGGGCTCAGTGGACCGCGGGGCGGTATGCGGGAGGGAGGGACCCACAAGCGCGGGGAAGGGAAACAGTCACGCCAGGGAGCCCGTGCGGGGAAGACGACTCCCCGTGATATTCGTGATATTCGGCTCTGAAACCCAGAAGGGCCGGATTTCTCCAGTTCTTAAACCAGCAGGCCTTAAAGACCCGCGACTTTAAAAGTGAGCAGGCGGGGGCGCCTGGGGGGCTCAGTCGGTTGAGCCTCCGACTTCGGCTCAGGTCAGATCCCACATTCGTGGGTTCGAGCCCCGCGTCGGGCTCTGTGCTGACAGCTAGCTCAGAGCCTGGAGCCTGCTTCAGATTCTGTGTCTCCTTCTCTCTCTGCCCCTCCCCCTCTCATGCTCTGTCTCTCTCTGTATCAAAAATTAATAAAAACATTTAAAAAAAAAAAAAAAGTGAGCAGGCAAGGGGAGACTGAGCCCCAGCCCGGAAGGACACACCCCAACACCGCGCAGAGATACGGCGGGCCGTAGAGATAGAAGAGGAGAGAGAAGAGATAGAGAGAGAAGGCAGAGAGAAGCAGCAGTTTGAGAAACTCCCGGGTCATTACGGAGGGAGTGTTAGTGACTCATCTCAGAGCATGTTCTGGAAGGATGGAGATGGCAGGAGACTGGTCTAGCAGCCAAGGCGCTGGCGGGAGCGCTCTCCTGCCCCACCCCCCAGCATAAACGCACGGCCACCAGAGGGACCGAGCATAGCACCAACACCCCCTTCCTAACTTCTCTACCCCCGCCCTGCCCCGCCATGCTGTGGTGGGTCTGTCCCCCCAGCTAGGCCTGCCTCAGTCCCAGCACTCAAGTGCCCTCCTCCAGAAGGGGACCAGTGCAAACCTTGCTAACCCTACACCTCACGCCACCTGCTTTGTGGACCCGTCCCCTCCAAAACACTCCTTGCTGGAGCCCATCAAAGTGGTGCCGCAAGCCCGCAGCATCCCCTGATGGGGACCAGTGTCACTTGCTGTCCTCAGGGAGGGGGAGGAGAACCACATAACACACCAGTCAGATTTTCAGGGCCAGCAGCGGGCTGGGGGCGTGCATCTGGTCTGACTGCAGGCGCTGCCCGCTAATGAAGCCTCTCGGGGGACAGCACAGGGAGAGGCCACCGCTTCTATGGCCCCTGGTCTGACTCAACTCGAGCCCAAGGAGGCCCCGGGCTGGCCCGCTGACAACGCAGGGACCCAACACTGCCCACGACGTGCAGAGAGTCACTGCAGACTACAGGCCTGCAGGGAAAAGCGGCTCAGCAATGCGACACACTCAGGAGACACCCCCGAGGCGTCAGGTTCTGGTGAACAGGGGACACCACACAGGACCTCTCCTTCCGAAGGCCACAGTGTTCAAGAGGAGGAGACGACGTGCACTTCATAAAAAGGAGAAACAGAGTTAAACAAAATGAAGACACAGAGGAATTACCCCAAATGAAAGAATGAGACAAAACCACAGCAAGAGACCTAAGCAAGATGGAGGTAAGGGACATGCCTGGTGGATTATTTAAATTAACGATCATAAAGATACACACTGAATTCGAGAAAAGAGTAGGAGCTGAGACTCTTAACAAAGACATAGAAAAAGGACCAATCATAGATGAAGAACACACTAAATAAAATTAAAAATACAGCAGATGGAATAAATAGCAGAAGAACAAATCAGTGGCCTGGAAGACAGAGTAATGGAGAATAACCAAGCCAAGCAGGGGAGAGAGAAAAAATATGCAAAATGAGAATAGACTCCGGAAGCTCAAGAACACAATCAAGAATAGTAACATTCGCATTATAGGGATCCCTGAAGAAGAGAGAGTAGGAAAGAAAATTTATTTGAAGAAATAATAACTGAAAACTTCCAGAATCTGAGGAAGGAATCCAGATCTGGGAGGCAAAGCGATTCCTCCAACAAAATCAACCCAAAGAGGACTACACCAAGACACACGATGATTAAAATGGCAAAAAGTAATGATAGAGGATTTTTAAGCAACAAGAGGAAAGAAGACAGTTACATACAAAGGGAACTCCATAAGGCTAACAGCTGATTTTTCAGGAGAAATTCTGCAGGCCAGAAGGGAGTGGTATGCTACATTCAAAATGCTAAAAGGGAAAATCTATAGCCATGAACATCCAGCAAAGCCATCATTCAGAATAGAAGAAGAGGCAAAGTAAACACAAAGGTTAAAGGAATTCACTGCTACTGAACCAGTCCTATAAGAAATGTAAGAGGGGACTCTTGGAGTAGCAAGGAAAGACCATAAGTAAGAGTGAAGTAGGAAGCACAAAAGCAGTAAAAGTGTCTACAAATCAGTCAAGGGACTCATAAAATAAAAGGGTGTAAAGTAAGACACCACATATTTAAGTCGTGGCAGGGGCAGGAGTAAAGAACGGGGTCCCACTTACGTGATCCGCTTAATACAGATCGCTACATGCATAAGATGCTACCGCAAACCTCATGGTAAGCTCAGATCCAAAACCAGTAACTGACATGCAAAGAAGAGAGAGAAAGGAATCCACATATACCACTAAAGAGAGCAAACTAATCATGAGAGAAGAGACCCAAGAAAGGAACAGAGAAGAATTCTAAAAACACTGATAAAACAAGTAACAAAATGGCAATAAAGACATACTATCAATGATTACATTGAATATAAATGAACTAAATGCTCCAATCAAGACATAGAGTGACAGAATAGATTAATAAAAATAAGGCAGACCCATCGATATGCTGCCTACAAGAGACCCATTTCAGATCTACAACATATGCATATTGTGAGTAAAAGGATGGAGAAACATTTATCATGCAATGGAAATGACAAGAAAGCTAGGACAGCAGTGCTTAAGAGACAAAACAGACTTTAGAACAGAGACTGTAACAAGAAACAAAGACAGACACTAATATTAAAGGGAACATGACAAGGTATAACCATTGTTATGTATATATTGTATATATTGTATAACATTGTTATGTATATCGTATAAATACATATACATTGTATATGTAAATATTTATGCGCCCAACATAGCAGCACCCAAACACATAAAACAGTTAATAACAAACATAAAGGAAGTAATAATACATACAATAATAGTATGAGACTCTACCACCCACTGACATCAGTGGACAGATAATCCAAACCGAAGTTCATTAAGGAAAAACGGAATTGAGTAACACCCTGGACAAGAGGGATTTAACATGTATATTCAGAACATTCCATCCTAAAACCATGGAATACACATTATTTTCAAGTGCACATGGGATGTTCTCCAGATAGACCATATATTAGGCCACAAAACAAGCCTCAACAAATTCAAAATTATCAAGGTCATACCATGCATCTTTTCTGACCACAATACTATGAAACTAGAAATCAACCACAAGAAAAAATGTGGAAGACCCCAAATACAGGGAGGTTAAATAACATGTTTCTAAACACCGAACAGGTCAACCAAGAAAGCAAAGAGGAAATCAAAATCAAAAAATACCCAGAGACAAGTAAAAATGAAAACACAATGCTCCAAAGTCTTTGGGAGGCAGGAAAAGGTGTTCCAAGCAACACAGGGCTATTTCAAGAAGCAAGAAGAATCTCAAACAACATAATCTTAAGCGAAGAACAAAACCCGAAACCAGTAAAAGGAAGAAAATAATAAAGATTAGAAAAGAAAAAAAAAAATAGAACCAATCAGTAAAACCAGGAGCTGGATCCATGAAGAAAAAAAAAAAGTCAACAAAATTGGTAAACTTCTAGCCAGACTCATCAAAAAAAAAAAAAAAAAAGAAAAAAAAAGAAAGAAAGAACTGTAAGACAATATCATGAAAAATTAAATGCCAACAAGTTGTACAATCTAGAAAAAATAAATAAATTCCTAGAAACATATAAGCTCCCAAAACTGAAGCAGGCAGAAAAAGGAAATTTGAACAGACCAATTATCAGCAATGAAATTGAATCAGTAATCAAAAAACTCCCAACAAACCCAAATCCAGGACCAGAATGCTTCACAGTTGAATGCCACCAAACGTTCAAAGAACAGTTAATACCTATTTTTCACAAACTATTCCAGAAATAGAATGTTACAAAGAAATAGATATGTTACAAAGCTGTAGTCATCAAAGGAGTATGGTCCTAGGACAAAAACAGACACCTAAATCAACAAAACAGAATAGAAAACCCAGAAATAAACACATGATTATATGGTCAATTTATCTGCAACAAAGGAGGAGAGAATGTACAATGGGAAAAACAGTCTCCAAATGCTGGGGATATCGGGTGGCTACATGCAAAAGAATGAAGCTAGACCCCTTTCCTATATGTATCATACACAAAAAGGAATTTAAAATGCATGAAAGACCTATGGGGCACCTGGGGGGCTCAGTCGGTTGAGCGCGCAACTTCGGCTCAGGTCATGGTCCCACAGTTCCTGGGTCTAAGCCCCGCATCAGGCTCTGTGCTGACAGCTCAGAGCCTGGAGCCTGCTTTGGATTCTGTGTCTCCTTCTCTCTCTGCCCCACTCCCACTCATGCTACTCTGTCTTTCAAAAATGAATGCTAAAAAAATAACAAAATGGATTAAAGACCTAAATGTGAGACGGAAACCATAAAAATCCTAGAAAAGAGCACAGGCAGTAACTTCTTTGACATCAGCCACAGCAATTTCTTTCTAGATAGGTCTCCTGAGGCAAGGGAAACAAAAGCAAAAATAAACTATTCAAACTTCACCAAAATAAAAGCTTCTGCACAGCAAAGGAAACAACCAGCAAAAGTAAAAGATATCCTAATAAATGGGAGAAGATATTTGCAAATGACATCTCTTATAAAGGATTAGTATCCAAAATGTACTTACATACTTACACAACCCAACACCAAAAAAATTTTTTTTCCAATTAAAAAATAAGTAGAGGACATGAACAGATATTTCTCCAAAAAAGACATCCAGTAGGTCAATGGATACATGAAAAGATGCTCAATACCACTCATCATCAGGGAAATGCAAATCAAAGCGTCAATGAGCTATCATTTCATACCTGCCAGAATGTCTAAAATTAAAAAAAAAAACACAAAAACTGGCCATTATCGGCAAGAATGTGAAGAAATAGGAATCCTTGTGCACTCTTGGTGGGAATGCAAACTGGTGCAGCCGTTCTGGAGAGCAGTGTGGGGGGTCCTCAAAACATTAACAATAGAACTACCCTACAGCCCAGCAACTACACTACTAGGTATTTACCCACAGAGAATAAAGACATTATATTCTGGGCACCTGGGTGGCTCAGCCAGTTAAGCGCCTGACTTCAGCTCAGGTCATGATCTCACGGTTCGTGGGTTCGATCCCTGCATCATGCTCTGTGCTGACCACTAGCTCAGAGCCTGGAGCCTGTCTTCAGATCCTGTGACTCGTTCTCTGTCTGACCCTCGCCTACTCATGCTATCTCTCTCTCTCTAAAAAAAAAATTAAATAATTTAAAAAAAACATTATATTCAAAAGGATACACGCACTTCCATGTTTATCGCTGCATTATTGGCAATAGCTGAAAAATGGAGGCAGCCCAAGTGTCCACTTCATTCATAGATGAATGAATAAAGATGATGTGGTGTGTGTGTGTGTGTGTATGTGTTATACACACAATGAATATTTTTCAGCCATAAAAAAAATGAAATCTTGGAATTTTCAACAACATAGATGGAGCTAGAGGGTATAATGCTAAGTGAAATAAACCAGAAAAAGACCAATACCATATGATTTCACTCATATTAATTTAAGAATTTAAGAAACAAAATAAATGAACAAAGAAAAAAAAAGACAAACCAAGAAACAGACTCTTAACAAGAGATAACAAAGCGATGGTAACCAGAGGGGTGGTAGAACGGGGTGTAGGTGTTGGGAATTATGGAGAGACTTGTCATAAGCACCGGGTGAGGTGTGGAAGTGTTGAGCCACTCTATTTTACAGCTGAAACTAATATATAACACTGTACAGGAGCTATACTGGAATTAAAATGAAATAAAAGCACAAAAGGTAGTATAGAAGAAGGAACAAGGACAACAGAAAACAAATATGGTAGGTATTAATGCAACTGTATTAATAATCACTTGGTTGAAATCTGTAGGGAGGAGCCAAGATGGCGGAGAGGAAGGGAGCTCTGTAAACTTCGTCTGCCCCATCTATTGAACTGAGAAGGACTCCCATCTGCAAGAGCAGGAGGAGAAAACACGGACCCCAGAAAGAAGACAACCTCAAAGATACCTGAGTGAGTGAGTGCGAACTGTGGAGATTGGAAAACGGGCCAGCCCGAGACGGGCAGGGGAGGTGGGAGCCCCAGCCCAACACGGGGCGAGCGTGTGGAGCCCGAGAGACAAAGGGAGGAGACAGAGAGACTGAACATGCTCATAGTACTGTCGCTGGGGAAGAGATAAAGAACGTTTAACAACGCTTGGAGAGAGAAACTTTCACTCCATATATAACTGCTGAGTAGCCCAAATCCTGAAACCAGGTGGTGCAAGGGAATGAACAGCTTCCAGCCCTGCACCATCCAGGTGGGGAGTCGGCAGCCATGTTGACAGCCCCAGGGGCACTCACTTCGACCTCAGTTTTGGGAGTGGGAGCACGCACCTCATTTCCACAGCACATCTCGCCTCCAGCAGTGGCCGCGTGAATTCCAAGTGCCAACAGGGAAAAAATAGCCCCTACCCCAACGCAATCCCAGCAGGGAGTTGGTGGCAGTGGAGTCTGGGGCTCACGCTAAAGCTGCAGGAGCTCCCAGTTCATTTCCGGCAGCGCCCGGCACCTCGGGCAACAGCAGCTCGAATCCCAGCTGGCGCCAAGAGAAACTCATCCCTCCCCCAACACGATCACCACGATCCCAACTGGGGGCTGGGAGTCCACGGGGTTGTCTGCGAGGGCGTGCACTTCACCCCCTGCTGCGCACCTCCCCTCAGGCAGCAGCAGCTGAAATCCTGGCCTGAGCCAAAAGAAACTGATCCCCCTCCCTAAGAAGACAGCCGCCAAAGCAAGTACATCTCATCTGTGGTAGCATAAAAGTGCATGGACTAGGACTTTGAACCAAGGCGAGCCTGGAAAATACAACTTGACTCAGCTGCAGCACAAGGAGATGGGACTCATTAGAGTGGCCTACAGTGCATAGTTCCAGCAGAGCTTGGCATGCAGCCATTCTACTCTCTGCAGACAACAAGGTGGAGCCTCTGAGAGCAGCCTCCAAGACCTACCACACCAAACCACACCTATCCACTAGGGGGAGCTGCTGCTTTTTTCTCTTTTATTCTTTTTTTTTTGTACTTATTTTTTATTATTATTACCTTTTTTATTTAAAATCTTTTTACTTTTTACTCCTTATTTTCCTTTCTCCTCTCTCCCTCTTTTTTTTTCTTTCCTGCAATCCAGATACATTCCCCTGTATCTCATCCTTATCTCTTTCCTCAACTGGTCATACATTTTAGACTGTCCGTTGTCCTTTGTTGTCTCTGACCCCCTTTATTATTTTTTTTCTTCTCTTCTTTTTGTCTCTTTCCTCTCCATTTTCTTTCTTTCCTTTCCCCCTTTTAATGTATTTGTTTGATTTGTCTGTGGGTTTGTGTGCTTCTGTTCCCTCTGTGTTTGTCTGTTTTCCTTCTTAGGGCTACACCAAGAAACAAGCCAAAGTGTGCATGACGGCAAGTCCCAAATATTGCTGAGTAGGGAAAGAAAATATTCA
>NC_043711.1:103059269-103060281 GCF_006229205.1 Suricata suricatta | reverse complement strand
GATAGAGAAATATCTATCAGGCGACTGGAAGCCAAAAGAAAGCTGGAGTAGCCATACTTATATCAGACAAACTGGACTTTAAAGTAAAGGCAGTAACAAGAGATGAAGAAGGACATTGTATAATAATTACAGGATCTCTCCATCAGGAAGAGCTAACAATTATAAATATCTATGCGCCAAAATTTGGGGGCACCCAAATACATAAAACAATCACACATAGAGACAACCTTATTGATAAGAATGTGCTAATTGCAGGGGACTTTAATACTCCACTGACAGCAATGGATAGATCAACCAGACAGAAGATCACTAAGGAAAGAATGGACCTGAACAACACATTGGAACAGATGGAATTGATAGATATACTTAGAACTCTGCATCCTGAAGTTAGGAAATTCACCTTCTGCTTGAGTGCACATGGCACATTCTCCAAGATAGATCACACACTGGGGCATAAAGCAGCCCTCCATCAGTATAAATGAATAGAGATCATACCATGCACACTTTCAGATCACAATGCTATGAAACTTGAAATTAGGAAAAAGTCTTGAAAACCTCCAAAAATGTGGAGGATAAAAACCACCCTAATAAAGAATGATTGGGCTCATCAGGCAATTAGAGAAGAAATTAAAAAATATATGGAAACAATCGAAAATGAAAATACAACAATCCAAAATCTCTGGGACGCAGCAAAGGCAGTCCTAAGAGGAAAGTATATTGCAATCCAGGTCAATTTCAACAAACTAGAAAAAGCGCAAATTCAAAATCTAACAGAGCACCCACTGGAACTAGAAGGGGAGCAGCAAGAGCACCCCAAACCCAGCAGAAGAAAAGAAATAATAAAGATCAGGACAGAAATAAACAATATAGAATCCAATAAAAACAGTTGAGCAGATCAATGAAACCAAGAATTGGTTCTTTGAAAAAATAAACAAAATTGATAAACCTCTAGCCAGCTCCTCAGAAAGAAAAGAGAGAGCACCCAGATAGACAAAATCATGCATGAAAAAGG